>NC_081180.1:56442176-56682403 GCF_029867415.1 Vicia villosa
TGTCTTATGATAACACAAGCATGGACGATTAAGCGGATAAAGATGCAAACCTAATCCATAGGGTTTAATGAACTTAACTATCTGTTGATGGCAATCAAATGGAATGTAATCTAAAGCCTTGTCTCAAATTACCCAAGTAAGTGTCTACAAAAGAGAAAGCATCTGAAAAAGTCTTGAACTACCGTGATACTCCTAATTTAGTAGTAAGTGAATTAATAAATTGTAAAGCAAAAGGGCTTTATCATAAAAGTATATGACTAAAGCACACTCACACTAAAATCTATTTTTAAATTGTTTTTTGCTAAAGGAAATATCTTCAAAAATATCTTGAAGTTGTGTCACGTGAATTAGGAACTGTCAAAATTACAATAGGCAAAATTTTGATTGTTTGAATGAAAGGGACAGAAAATCGAAAAAGCGACTTAAGTCCAAAGCATATCTAGAGAGGTGACCGAAATAGGAAACTTTAGTCTGTATCTGTTTTACATTTTTTTTGTTCTTGTAATGCCTTTGGTGTTAGTGAGTACGGGGGAACTTAGGACTTTACCGGTCGGTACAACAAGCCACGTATGAGTATCAACAATTTCATCATTTAAGCCTTCGAAGAACTAAAACCGCTTTATCCTTATTTTTTCTAAACAGCGTTTATTGCTTAAGAACAATCAACGGTTTAAGTTTAGGGTATTTGATAAGCGATAAATGCATTGTGTTTCTTTCTTGTTTTCTTTCCATTTTTATGAGTATTTTCTCCTGACGAAGCTCCTATTTAAATAAGTCAGGGTTGACACGGGCTAGTCGTGACCCCTGACAAGGATCGTGTCAGCTTCCCAAGCAGTTACAAATCCTTTAATTTTTGGACTTTTTTGTGATCTTTGGATATCCATAACCTCCCAAGTCTTTATGTTAGTGAGTAATGATAAACATGAAATTATTGTTGATTATGAGGGAATAGTTGTTACTTTTAGTTTAAGTAAGACTTAAGAATCGAGCAAAAGGATCATCCATCACTTGCTACTTTTAATTTGTTGCTTGTTTGCAAATTATAGTTTTCTAGCTTTTGCTCTTGCTTTCACCTGTAATTTCCCATCAACTTTGGTATAACAATTCTTGCCTTCTTTATTTTAAATTCACTTCCATTTAGTTTTTTGAATTGCTTAATTTTTATTCAATTGCATGTTATGCCTTATCATTGTTTAATTGTTGTTTACCTCACCATGTGTGAGTAGTCCTATGAGGGCAAGGGGTTGTGAGAATCTATCTCATGAAGATCCTTAATTGATTATCCAAAATTTAAATATGAGAATCATAAGTTTTTTATTTAAGAATTTGAGTTCCATAAACATGTTTATGTCGGTTGCAAAAGTAAAGACAATCTGGATACAATCATAGTCTGAAATGATATGATTCAATATCAGATCGCAGATGCTAAAAAATTGAGTTCGAAGCACCACTTACAAGGAGACTCGATATTAATTAAGCAACAACCAAGTTGTGGCGTAAACGTCTAGATGTGCACACAACAAAAGTGAGTGTCGCACATATTTATCTACTTTCTATAAATAAACTTAAAAATTCTCGTAATTCAAATATGGATATCGATAAGGTGAGTTTGGATCGAGGACCACAACCTCATGTCCTGCTTTATTTATCTGTTAAACTTTATTTCAAACTACACTAAACCAACATATTGTTGCAACTGCTTTATCTAAACACTGTTAGGGTAAATGTTGGTACTCATACACATCTCCTTGTGGATTTGATCTTATTATACTACTTGACAACACCGTACACTTGTGGTTTGGCCACGTCATGACCCCAACACAAGTTAAGCTTTAAAAGCCGCCACCTGAAATTAAATATAGTATATGTTTTTTTTTTGTTGATCTAGTGTATATATGTATATATATATATGTATATATATTTATATATATAATTTTATATTGATAGAAAGTATAAACGAAGCCTCCAAAGGGATACAAATAGAGAAATATCGAAAATCAAGACATCTAACTGACGAAAATGATGTTTAGATGGTCGTCTTCATCCCTTAAATGCTCGATGACATGTTCAGACATGTTGTTGTGCTAGAGTAAGGTTTGAAGCACTTGGAATTAATTCAGATGCATAGAATTAATTTTAACATGTTTGGTTGCTCTCAAGTTCAATTAATTATGCATTCTATAATTGATTTTACTTAAAGTTAAGATTTGTAATTTTTTTAGTGTAACATGATTTTTACACTGGAATCTATTGTTCAACTCACATTTATAGCAATTTATTCAAACAAAATTTACCTTAACTTCACCTTAAGCTATAATCAATTTTCTCAAAATCGATTCTCTTCACCATAAAACCAAACACACATTGAGAATGAAGCGATTATCATCTCAAGAATTTATTTCGTCTGTGTTTGGTTCTCCAGTGAAGAAAATGATTTTGAGTGAATTGATTTGGTAAAATTGATTATGGAAAAAATTGAGTTGAAGTTAAAGTGATTCATATTTTGATATATTTATATAAAAATGAGTTCAACAATAAGTATTCACTACCACCAAAACAAATCTAACGTCAGACGCGAAATGCGTTTGACGTCGGCTAAGGAAGCGAGGTAATGTAGTTCGTCATGAAAAGCTACCCCTTATCACCTCGGTTATTAAAACACCGAGGGATAAAGTTAACTGCACGTGGGTTCGATTCTCAGCATCAGCATTTTTATTATTTTTAGAACTAGATGGAGAACACAACAACACGAACAGAAATGGAGAACAACAACAACAAGAACAAAATTAACAAGAACAAGAATAACATCACTGACACAATTCATTAGGAACCGATAATGTACATATGATTACATCAAATTATACATAAGAATGAGTGGTAGGAATATCAAATAAGAGAAAAAGAAATTGGAAAGACAAAGAGATGTAATCATTCAACAGCTCAAGGTATTTAGTTTATTAGAAGATCTTTCCAACTTCCAAGATAAGAAAACATGGAGAATTAAAGAAGAAATAATTAGAAGAAATTAATTACTAGTACTTGACATGTGTGGAATCTTTTGGCTTTTAGACTTTCAAAGATCAGACTATGAGCCTCTTTATGGCCCAACTTCTATATGAATATACTGTCAGGTTAGAGCCCTCTCTAAAAAATCCAACACTTAAGGTTTTTATTGGTTCCACCCACAGCTACCGCTAATTTGGTAAATAAATATATTTACACACATATATTTTCTTTCTTGCCCTTACTTAACCCACTAAGGATGACCATACTCACTAATTGTCTCTTCCTTACTATAAAATGTGTTGTAAATGTCTCTAGAAATTCCGATCATGAGTCTATGCTTACATCAGAAAGGGTTTATACTAGTCTCAGGAAGATTTTGTCAAAGTGAGCAAGAACAATTTGCATTTGACATCTCTGTACGCATGGTATTAGTCAAGACGATCATCTACATGCTCGACATGTTCTTTTGGGGTCTCCGTCTCCATTGTAATATTGGAGTTTGGGTGGTTTTTTTAAGGAGCATGGAATCTGTCCTCAAGGATAAGAGCGCCCAAAGGATTCTTCTTAGGTGGTATTAATGTGTCCTCCTCCTTCCCTCGTTAGTGAAAAGGTTTTCGATCGCACTAAGACGGAAAAAGATAGGTTTGATGAATTGAAATTGTTTTTAGGTGGATGACGAAGATTCGGAAAAAAAAGCTTTATAACTAGTATCCAAATATTCAGGGAAGAAAGAGGCCTACACCTAATTAATCCTTTTCATTCAAATTTATTGTAAAATATGTGAGGCGAATTGAGTCTCAATTCCTTAAGAGAATCGAGTACTCGAACGACAAGCTCTTCAACTTGTATCAAAACAGTCGGAGAAAAAAGAGCCCTACACTCAATTAATCCTTTCTCATCCACGAAATAATGGATTAAATTCAATTAATTATTGTATTTTAGTGTGAAAGACAAGTATCCAAATGACAAGCTCTACAACTTGTATCCAAACACTCGGGGAAAAAAGAGGCATACGCCAAATTCATCCTTTTTCATGTGATTTATTTGAGAAAAGATTTTAGATTTACGCACTAAAGAATACTTTATGTTGATTAAGCTATGAAAGATATTTTGTGTTTACTTTGATTTTAAAAAATGATTTTAATTTGATTTTAATTTGAGAAATGTTTTTTGTTTTACCTTGAAATGATTCTAATTTTATTATAAAAGAATTTTGATTTTATTTAACAAAAGTATTTGATTTTTATCATTTTGTCTAAATAATTAATTAGTTAATTTAATAAACAAAGTAAAGAGCATTTCCAAAAAAAATAACACAAATGCTCATGATGCAATTATTATGGCATGAAAGCTTGACATGATCCTCTCAACCTGATCTTATTCTTGTGGATAAATTATAATGTCTTTTTCGTATCTCGTGTCGTGGTTATCACATGGAGTGTATTTTGAATTAATAGCTTGGTTATTCTTTTAACCTCAAAATTGAAATATTTGAATTTTACATACAAGACATTTCGTGATTATTTTAAAATATCCAACATTTTCAATTTAAATACCCCAATAACCATCTTTCCCCATTATTAACCAAAATATCCATGTTTAAAAAAAAATCGCAATTAAGAGGATGCGCCATTAGTACGGGTGCCTGCACATAAGTGCTATACCACTGGCACATGCAATACCCTTACGACATTCTCCATGGAGCATGCTTTGTTGGCTTAAGAGGAGGCACAACTCCCTCTGGTGCCATAGTGTACTGAGTTTTTTTTTATAAATAGGTCTTCATTGTTCATCATTTTTCACATATCTTCTCATTCCATTCTTAAGTTTTTCTTCTAAATTTCTTATATGATTATTAAAAGAGATATTCGTGTTTGTTTTTCAATTCCCAAGCCTCCAAAAAAGATCTGACTTTGAAACACTCAAATTTTGAGCATATGGAAAGGAGCTTGATTCTTTTATTAGACGAGGGAGATTAAAGACGGTTAAAATATTAGAAGAATTGATAGGCTTGTTTCGATGTTTAATATTGCAAATGAGAATAGCGAACCAATTCGATTTTGGGAGTCAATTAAAATTGACAATGATGTTCGTGTTATGATGTTCATCTTATAGTATTAAGTCCTTTTATTTGTTCTTCATGTTTTTGTTTTCTGTTGTGCTTTTTTTCGTTTTGTTGTAACTGAAAGTTGTATTCAATATGAAATTTCATGGTTACAAAAAAATAAATTACATAGCAAGAGTGCATATAATAATTATGTTGTGGAGCTTGCTCCAACATTGAGACAATTTTTTTCGATTGTGTCTGGGCTAACTGCATGTACCACATAATCTTACCATTTTATCAGTCGTATCCATTTCTGTTCTAATACGCGTGCTGTTGAGGCGACCCTTTTCTTCCTTCGCATATTTTTGATGTTCCAAACAATGTCCCATTAACATGTAGGCCAATGATCCTCCTTTTCTACCACTGGGAAGCTATTGTTGTAAAAATTGAATACGTTTATGACTTTGTAAATGGGGGATAGATGCTTCGAAGGGTCTTGGAGAGCATAAGAACATTCCGCAATGGCATGGGAGCAAGGCACATGGAAGGCTTGAAACTTTCCACCGTCGCACCAACCTCTATTTAGTTTGACCTGATAGTATCCCATTGGCCTTCCTTCACTATAGTCCATTCTCAAAGATTGCAACCCCGTGTGTGTTAGCTTTGGCGGTTTTCTCCTTAATAAATTTCATACAACTTTCACTGAACAATGGATCCGATTATAACAGTGAACTTCACTTTGAGCCTATGGTTGCAAACACTGACCCCAACCTAAAATAGGTTGCTCTCACCAACACGGTTATCAGTAAGTTCTTGACACCTTTAAAGATAGAGTTCATCGATTCCATAAGATTTGTTGTCATGTGGCCCCATTGTTGACCATCGTCAAATTTACTGGTCCACTTCTCCACAGGAATATTATTGATCCATCTTAACGTATCCTCACTTAACAATCTAATCTCTCTATGATACTGTTGGAATGATGGTTGAATTATCGCATACCCTGCCTGCGGTCACAACTTTTTCTTGAAGTGGCTTGTATCTGATCTCCCGCATGAAGTTTTATGAAATATGTCAACATTAGACATGCGCAGAAGGGGGATCTTGCCAACCATTATCAGGTTTATTGTATTCACTCTCAATAGATGGATGACTGTCTGAAATCAAACATAGGTTGGGTTATAGAGCAACATGTATTAGGAGATCCTTGAGAAATAAACTCCATCTACCAGTAATCTCACATTCAAACAGAGTGAAGGTAATTGGAAAGAGTATTGTTGCCATCTTATGCCACTCACATGAGTAATATTCCTTTACATTTCTCGTACAACTATGTTCCATCAATTTGAATAATAAGTTTGCAGAATGCAAAATCTTTGATGCATGGTTAATATGCCAAGAAGAGTCGATGGAATATTATATTTCCACTAACACAAGTTCTATCAGGGGTAAATGCCGGCAGTGTCAACAAAATTGCAACAGTTCCCGGAGCATATGTCTTAAATGCCACCAAATATTATGGAAGTTCTTTGTACAAATCCTCCCAATTTCCATTAAATTGTTCAACAGCCGTAGTTCTTGCTATTCATGTCATCTTGTATGAGGGAGTATAATTATATCATTTAATGATGTGGGAGATTATTGTAGTCACCTTCAATGACTGATCTTTGTTAACGAGAGGCAAGATTTCTTGGCATATTAATTGAGAACATAGTTTACAATGATCCTGCATCAGATTGGTGGTAATGCAAGTGTGAGGTGGATCCATAAAACTTATCTCCCAAGAATAACTTTTATTTTTGTAAGATGCTTCCATCCGGAACATGCAGAGTGTAACACCCTGGATTTCCGCTTACCCCGCAAGGCTTCCGGCCTACCAAGCATGTCACCAGCTTAATCAATACTCCCCCTAGGTCCGCTTACCGGCTGCCCAGGAAATATTGTTTTTGCCTCCCGCAGGAATCGAACCACGTACCTAGGGGTTAAGTACGTATTCATAGCAATTCCTGCTACCACTTGAGCTAGCTCAAGTGGTAGCAGGAATTGCTATGAATACGTACTTAACCCCTAGGTACGTGGTTCGATTCCTGCGGGAGGCAAAAACAATATTTCCTGGGCAGCCGGTAAGCGGACCTAGGGGGAGTATTGATTAAGCTGGTGACATGCTTGGTAGGCCGGAAGCCTTGCGGGGTAAGCGGAAATCCAGGGTGCTACATTAGCTCAAGTGGTAGCAAGAATTGCTATGAATACGTACTTAACCCCTAGGTACGTGGTTCGATTCCTGCGGGAGGCAAAAACAATATTTCCTGGGCATCCGGTAAGCGGACCTAGGGGGAGTATTGATTAAGCTGGTAACATGCTCGGTTGGCCGACACGGTTGATGCGTGTAGCGGATATCGGGGTGTTACATTAAAAAGGCGCCTTTTTGATGTAACACCCTGGATTTCCACTTACCCCGTAGGGCTTCCGGCCTACCAAGCACGTCACCAGCTTAATCAATACTCCCCCTAGGTCCGCTTACCGGCTGCCCAGGAAATATTGTTTTTTCCTCCCACAGGAATCGAACCACATACCTAGGGGTTAAGTACGTATTCATAGCAATTCCTGCTACCACTTGAGCTCGGAAATCCAGGGTGTTACACAGAACACATTACGACACAAAATGATGTAAATCGTTGCGTCAGTGCGATCTACAATATAATAGAGTTTTCCATGTGAAACTTTTGTATAGCTCTCACACATTCTTTTTTTGTACAAAATTTGTCTATCACTTTTAACACTTTCCCCGTCTGCATATACGGGTTGTAAAAGATATCTGAGCAAGGCTCATCTTCATCCAAGTTCAAGTTTTTCATGGGCTTAGGCGCAGAATACACATGGCTTGAAGGTAAAGGATCTTGCTCGTGGTCTAAAGAGTCATTGTTCACCATATAATCAACTTGTTTCACATCTTCTTTGTTATACCCCAAAATTTGCCCGCATCTTTTTTCAAGAAAACTCCAATCTAAAAATTAGGAGTTTCATATAATCATGGATTTTTATTTCACAAATATCCTGACATATGAAATACTTAGTTTTTAGAATTTTTTATACAGTATTTTGGCTCGCTGTTGGATTTACTCTTACGCAAACGCCAAGTACTGTTTATTGCTTCACACACGCTATTTATTTGATATTTGTTTACAGATAAATAGTACTGACACAATTGGTGCAGAGTTAAATCTTTCGCAGGCGCAGAGTCCGGGATTCAGACTGTACTGGTAACAAGTAAATTATTACTCGTTTTTGTTTCCCACTAACTTTTGTACTATATTCCATTATTTTCAAAATCTCTTTTCAAATCTCTTTTTCAAAAATCAAATCTTAACTTTATTCTACACATCTCTCTTTTTTCCCAACACTATCATACACTTTCTTTCAAATCTTACTTCCACTCAAATTTTCCTTTTGTACGGAATCACTTCATTCCCCAACGTCTCTATCCTTCTTTTCATTCTATAAATACCTCTCATTTTTTTCATAAAATCTCACATCAAATTCTAAATCATTTCTCAAATTTCTACTTCATATCCATTCTCTCTTCCTCCCCGGCAAAATGGCGAAGCGGATGGAAACATGTTTTCTTATGGTCATCACCATTGCTACGGTGATCATGTCCTTCTTCTGTCTGCATAGTCCTGAAAAATGTGGACCTGCGATGGTTACACTCCCGATCATCTATTTTCTGTTGGTCATAGCATGGGTTATTAATCGTCATTCTTAAAGTTTGCCGTATCTCTTATTTTCTTAAATGTACCGTTTACTCGTCGTACTGTTCATTATAGTATGTAATGTTTGTACTGTCAGTATTAAATGTTGTACTATTTGTCATATTGTTGCTTAAATATTCAGATAAAATTTTGTGTGTTTTCTGCCAGTCAAATGTTTATGTTTCTGTGCATTAAATGATTTTCAGGGTTATTATCGGTAATTTTGCTCGCGTACAGTAAATAATAGTTATTTATTATGTCTGTGTTTTTTAACAAGTCATGTAAATAAACTTTCATCTTTCACATAAAACAAAAACAACAAAAAGAAAATTAACTTTGACTGTTGATTTTTCACTCTAGCTGTTACATGCCTGAATAGTCAGTTGACAGTCAAACTGCTGGCAGTACAATTCTCAGTGTTTTGTACCATCAATCAAATCAAACTTTTGCAATTTCAAAATTCCAAGATTTTTGTCCTAGAAGTCTTCTGAATATCACATGATTAGCAGAGACTCAGTACTGCACAAAAATCAGGTACGCTTAACTGTCTCCTACACAAACAGTCCCTGACTAGGGTTTCTTGTTTTTTCAGGAGAAACAAGTTTTTGAGACCTCAAATGGTTTTCATGGACCTCCATACATCTCAAAGTACCATCATACAAATTTTCAAACTTCAATTCACTCAGACGCACCGTCAGCAACTCAAATAGTCAACAGACGACCCGTTTGACCAAAAAAGTCAATAGACAGTCAAAAATGAAATTTTTGTCAACATCCATATTTTGTCAAAGGATTCATCATTTGATCATTGTATGATCATAATTCATCAAGGAAAGATCAAAAATCAACAAAACCCTAAGATTCAAAATTAGGGTTTTCTCCTAAAAAGTCAACCGAACTTTGACTGGTCATAACTCTCTCATCCTTCATCCAAAAAATTCAAACCAAAGCTCATCTTGAAGGAAATTAAATTATCTTTCAAATGCATGTGGTCCCATGGTCATTAGGTTCACCATTTGAAAAAATATGAACCAAGACATTACAGGTCATTTTCAAAGTCAACAAAAAGACACTTTTTTCAAAAGGACACACAAGGAGCATAAAAAATCATTTTGACATGAGACCAAAGACATTGGTTAGAGGACTCTTTGAGGTTTCCAAAAAGGGAAAGATCTCCTTCATATGACAAAAATTGAGGGATTTACACCTTGTTGAAGTTGGCTAAATTTTGGGAAAATGCATAAAACCAACATTGCTCAAAAATGTATTTTTTCCAAATGGGGCCAAGTTTTCATGGTTCAAACATGTTTGCCATGATATTATGGGCCTCCCACGACCAAGACAAAGCCCACACCATTTTTATCCATTTTTGGTTTAATTTTATCCTATTTTAAGATTAAATGAAAATGGAAAATGGAAGGATAATGGATAGCTTAGTTTCTAAGCATGAGTCATCCAAGAATCTTTAATTTTCTGCAGAAGATTGAGGTACAAGGCAAGAGCATTGAAGAGAAGCAAGACTTGGTCAACAATTCAAAGGTATTAATATAAAAAAATCTAGAATTCAACAAAGGCAACCAAAGGCTTCTTGGCTTCAATTCTAAGCACAACATAGCTTATAAATAGCTTAGAGTACTTCACAAATAAAAAACCACGAATTCAGAAGAGAATCTATGCTTGTAACCATACTTGTAATCACTTAAATTTTTCAAAGAAATTCCAAATTCGAATTTTGAATTCAAGTCAGTTTCAACACAAACTAAACATTCAAACACCTTCCTCAAGTATCACTGAAACTATTCCAATCATTTCCCAGCCTTGAAACCCACTGAACTAAGCACTACAGGTCACGATTTATTCAAAATAAAACCAACTCGTATCTGATCATTCAGGCATGTTTAACAAGATGTAGACATATATTTGAACTTAGCTTAATGTCCTGATCATTTCTGGACATTTAATTAAAGTTTGGGAGCCTGTACACGAAACTACCATTTTAGGGTTTCTTAGTTCAAATTTAGGGTTTTTCGTTAGAACCAAAAATAGGACAAATTAAGGGCATGGTTGAATTCAGTAGATTGAGACGAATCGAATGGGCATGTCGCGCCAAATTTATATTCATGTTTGACCCTATTCGCTATTTTGCAGGTTTATAAGGTATCTATTACAGCACTTTTATTACAAAAACGTTATTAAAGGTGCTGGCTGGAGGTTGAAGACGATGAGGTGTCCTCACCTCATTGGATAGAACGCGCGCGCCAGTGTTTTTGAATCCTGGGTTCCCATGTGCGCTTTACATCATCTTTCCATGTGACCTCAATATCTGGGCCGTCTGATCTCATTAAACTCTCAATCCAACGCATCAAAACACTCATCCTTACCATGGTCCTCATTTAAATACCACACCTGATCATTCATCTTTTTATTTTCTATTTTATTTTAATTTCTTTGTGAAATTAATTAAAAATAGTTTTAAAAATCCAAAAAATACACAAAAAATATTTTTAAGTTTCTAAAATAATATTTTATTTTCTGATATAAAAATATTTTATTTTTCTTCATAATTTGAATATTTTGTGTAATTAATTAGATAATATGCATATATTTATCTTTTAATTATTTTCACCTAATCAAAAATCATAAAAAAATTGTTCTTTATATTAAATATTGTTTATATATTATAAACTAATTTTGTACATATTTTGAATAATTTTCTCTTCAAGTTTTAATTATTTGTGTAATTATTTATATAATTATGTATTAATTAACTTAATAGATTTCAAATCAAATTTCAAAAAAACAAAAAAAAATTAGTTTTGTTTTAAAATTAATTAACAAACATTTTGAACATATTTTAAGCTTAATTTTTAGGTTTGAAATTTATTTTCATCTTTTTTCCTCATTTTAATTTAATTAATCATGCATTAATTATAATTAAAAACAATCATAAAAAAACCAAAAACACTTCTTTTATTTTCTTGCAATTTAAATTCCTAGATAAATGTATAGGTTGTCAAATTCATGTAAATAGCGTAGTTTACATTTCCTGCACAATCGATGTAATAGCGTAGATTTACTTTCCGCATTTTACATTTCCGCATTTTAAATTCCAGCACATATAAACTGCGTGTATGCCAAAGATTAAAATTGAATCGTTAGATCACTAACTTCAAAGATAAAATATCTGAATCCAAACACAATCACACTTGCACCTCTTAGGGTAATCCCTTTCTCATTCTTTTCAAAATCAAAATCAAATTCTATTATTTCAAACGCAAAATCGAACTTTTGTTTATATCTGGTGAAAGGATAGATTTTTAAAGGAAATAGGATAAAGACCTTATAACTCAGGGTAGACCTCCTAATTTGCTTGCTCAAATCAAAACAAACAAATCTCTTTATATATCATTATTTTTTCAAAATAAAACTTTCAAAAAGACAATACTTTGTATATATCCAAACAAGGATCATTACGAAGTTAACGCTCTTTTTTCCAAAGCATCTTTTGAAAGATAAAAACACTTTGTATACATCCGCACAAGGATCATTACAAATTCAATTTACAAAGGTATTTGTAACCACATACGAGCATTTAAAAGCAATTGAAAACAAGTGAGCTAAGCAAATTAAAGAGCCCATGGATAACCATGGATACAAAGGGTGCTAACACCTTCCCTTTGTATAACCTACCCCCTTACCCAGAATTTCTTAAAGGTCTTTTTTCTGTTTCTTTTATAAACCTTTTCTTAATTGGATAAAATAAAAGGTCGGTGGCGACTCTCTGATTTTCAAGCACAAAAGCAGAAACAAAAAAGAGTCAGTTCGCGTATCTCTCCGCGAGAGGTATGGCAAAAAACCGAGTGCGCGACAGAACTGGCGACTCTGCTGGGGATACTTTCTAAAAAACAAAATATTTTCAAAAGGGATTACCTTTAGAGAATAGATCATTTCGATGTTTTCAATTGTTTGACTTGATTGCTCTATTTTTCAAAAGGTTGTTTGGGTATTTTGCTTGTGTGAAAGATTCTAACCCGAATCTCGAGATACCTTAAGTATGTGACAATAGACCAAGAAAACTGTACGGCATGTACCGATACGGTTGATCTGGTAGTCACCGTTAGTACGATACTTTGGTTTATACTGATGTCCCTTGAAAACGATCAAGGAGTATATTAGGCTTCCGAAATGTCATTAAACACTAATTTGTCTTAGAACCTTTTAGTTGAACTTGACTTGTGGCCTATTAAGTGGCTAGCTTTGAAGTTGATCGAAGTTAGTTATCCTCGAGGAATATTTTGATCGGCCGTCCGAGCGCCGTATTGAGATGTTACCTCCAAGGATCATAGAACCCGAATACTATTCTAGGACAGGTTTTAACCATCTCAACTTCAATGGGGAGGGTATCACCTATCAGCTTCATGCAAGCCTTTAAACCTAAGGCTATTGTTTGATTTGTTTTTGTGTGCCACATGTTTGACATCATAACATCATAAGCATCATAAGCATATCATTTTTTCACTAATCATTTCAAGGATCAAAGAGTTTACCTTTTGTTATTGCAGGTAATGGCTCCCGCCACCAGAGATTACATCCGAATCAACATCTCAACGGTGCCATCTGAACTAAAAGACTTAGTATCAGAATTCCCCAGGAATGTTCAATTCACCGAAAAGCATGGTCACCTACTCCATTTGGTTACCTCGAAATTTGAAGAAGACATGATACGGGTCCTGTTCCAGTTCTTTGATCCCGAACATCATTGTTTCACCTTTTCTGATTACCAGTTAGTACCCACCTTGGAAGAGCTTTCTGAACTAATTGGATTACTTGTTCGAAATCAATTACCTTTCACTGGTTTAGAAAGGATTCCAAATCCTGAAACCATTGCCGCTGCCTTACATTTGCGAAAGTCAGAAATCGAGTCCAATTGGGAAACAAAGAGTGGAGTTAAGGGTTTGCTTGCTAAGTTCTTAATGGAAAAGGCTCGATTACTACTAGAAAACAAAAGTTACCCAGCTTTTGAGGAGGTTGTGGCTCTTTTGATCTATGGGTTGGTTTTATTCCCTAATCCCGACCAGTTCATAAGTGTACACATCATCAACCTTTTCCTAACCCGTAACCCGGTACCAACATTGCTGGGAGACATTCTACATTCTCTACACACTCGTACCATGAAGAAACGAGGAACTCTTATGTGCTGTATACCACTACTGGCTAGGTGGTTTACATTTCATCTTCCCCGATCAGTGTTGAGAAGTGAACAAAGAATGCAATGGTCTCGCAGGATTATGTCTTTGTCTCATTCAGATATCCGGTGGAACAACTTCTTTCAAAGAGACATTACTATCATTGATCATTGTGGAGAGTACCCTAATGTGCCACTACTTGGCATCAAAGGGGGCATCACTTACAATCCCTCTTTAGCTTTACGCTAATTCGGATATGCACGGAGCAACGGTCCTCATGACATGATTATCCGTGGCATTGTGTTTCATTACGAGGATGATTCCCACAGACATCGACGAAGGTTTATACATGCGTGGGGCAATGTCTATAGAATAGAAAGCAAAACTTTGGGGCAATGGAATTCTATCCCTATGGAACCTTACCTCAGATGGGTGCGGGCTCATGCTCAGAAACTCATCATGCCCTATCCCGCTATTCTACCTATGACTATTGAGCCAGAAGTCGAAGGAGACGAACCTCAAGTTATTCTACATCCGGATATGCCAACTGACCTGGAAGAGTTGCAGAAATCTTGGGTTCAACTAAAAGAGGAAAGAGATACCTTCAAAGCACACTGTCAAGACTATGAGAGAAGATTATTGGAGCTCACCAGACAACTCCAAGAAGAACAGCAGATCAACACATTCCTGGGTGCAAAGAGAAAGCGTCCATGGGAGACCTGAAGGATCCTTCATTTTCTTTATTTTCTGTTTTGTAAGTCCGAATGAGGCAAAAGAAAAAGAAAAAAAAGAAGAAAAAATAATAATAAATTGTTTGACTAACAAATGTTTGTTTTTCTTTTGTTTTAACAAATCTAAACTCTAAGATCCTTGAAAACATTGCATATACATTTCATTCATTGCATATACATTGCATTCATACACATTGCATAACAGGTTCACATGACAGATTTCTCATCTCCTCGCTGTTTATTTCAGTCAGAAGAGATGGAATCTGAAACAAGCATCAAGAATCTCGAAGCACAGAACGCCCAAGTTCAAGTGGCAATTCTGGAACTGGCAAAGGGGCAACAAGAACTGAAAGCCCTGATAACCAAGAAGAAAAAGAAGCCCAAAGGATCTGTAGGCTTGAGCCAACTGAAAAGAAAGATCAAAATCCCAGCCAAAAAGTTCAAAAAGCCACCGATCCCTGAAATAGTCGGTGATGGTGAACAAGGAGACAATCACAGCAACCAGGGTTCTGCCAAACCCTCTCTCTTCTAATGAAGAAGATTATCATTCTGGAGACGAACAGGATGATGACAAGTATCAGCAGTTGGAAGAACGCATGAAAGCTATGGAGATACAAAAAATACCTGGCTTAGATTTCAATGATCTGGGACTCATCTCAGATGTCGTTATCCCTCCAAAGTTCAAAGTTCCTATCTTTGCGAAATATGATGGAGTTTCTTGCCCAAAACTACATCTGAGGTCCTATGTAAGGAAGATACAACCTCACACAACAGATAACAAATTGTGGATTCACTTCTTCCAAGAAAGTCTGTCGGGTACACAACTCGAATGGTACTACCGGCTGGAAAGTACCAAAGTTCATACCTGGGAAGATTTAGCTGCTGCTTTTTACAAACAGTATCAATACAATGCTGATCTTGCACCAACCCGTACTCAACTAAGGGGCATGTCCATGGCACCAAAAGAAAGTTTCAAAGGATATGCACAAAAATGGAGAGATATGGCTGGAAGGGTTCAACCACCCTTATCTGATCGCGAGCTGGTCGACATGTTCATGGGCACTTTAGCTGGCCCTTTCTATAGTCATTTGCTGGGAAGCTCATCATCAGGTTTCACTGACTTGATATTGACTGGGGAACGTGTCGAAAGCGGCATTCAAAATGGAAAAATTCAAATAAGCTCTTCCTCTGGTACTACAAAAAGGCACATTGGTGGGAGAAATGAGGTCAATACAATGCAAATTCAGAAAGGTCGCAAAAGTGAGCAGCACCAATCTGTGGGGGCAGTTCTGATCTCCGCATCTGCACCTCAAAAAGATCAACAGCCAAAATATACGCGTCGACCAGATGCGCCAAGAAGAAATTTCACCAGAATCAATATGCCAATCTCTCAGGCATTGCAGCATTTGCTAAAAGCAGATCTGATCACATTAAAAGATCCTCCAAAGAATGTCAACACTTCCTCTCCGAGCTATCGCCCCGATGCAACGTGTGCGTATCACTCAAATTGTCTAGGACATGACGCAGATCACTGTTGGGCCCTGAAAAATAAAATACAAGACATGATAGATGCTGGGGAAATTGAGTTCGATCCTCTAGAAATTCCAAATGTCATCACGGCACCCATGCCGAAGCATGACAAAACTGTCAACGCTATCCTAGACACTATTTACATCTATGATGTGACCGAATTGTCAACTCCGCTCCTCGAAGTCAAGGGAAAGCTAATCCAAGCTGGCTACTTTCCAGGTTGTGACCCTGATTGCTTTTATTGTTCATACCTGCCCAATGGTTGTGAAAATCTGAGAATGGGAATTCAAAAATGGATGGATCGCCGTATCATTATGTTTGAGAGGCTACCTTCTATGGACGTTTTATGCGGAGTCTTTGCAAATGGGATGAGAATAGAGGATGTCTCAGTGATCTCCAGCTTACCATTCAAAATCTCTGCCAAGGCTCCTTTCAAAATTTCTGCTACACTCAAAGTGGCATCAGTAATCATTGCTAGTCCAACTCCATTTCCATACTCCTCAGACAAAGTTGTCCCGTGGGGTTACGACACTAATGTTTATGTCCATGGAGTTAAACAGGATACCTCGACTGAAGAGGCCACGAAGTTAACTGCTCCAACTGTGGATAATATTGTGGGTACCAGCAAGATCACGAGAAGTGGAAGGATCTTTTCACCAGAAATTTCTCCAAATGTTGCTACTGGCCCAGTCCAGGTCCCAGTTCCTAATCAAGATATCGACGCTCGAGGCAAAGAGCCACAAGTTGAGCCAGTTCAAATACCGGTGGAGGTCACTGTTGAAGATCCATCGAAGCAAGAAATGGAGGAAATATTGAAAATCATCTGCAAGAGTGATTACAATATTGTCGAACAACTGGGGCACACTGCTTCAAAAATCTCAATGCTGTCTCTGTTAAAGTATTCAGAAGCTCATGCCAAAGCTCTGATGAAGTTCCTGAAAGCTGCGCATGTGCCTCAAGAGATTTCAGTCGATCAATTTGAAAATTGTATTGCCAATCTAACAGTGACCAATGGCCTCGGTTTCTCTGATGTTGATCTAACCCTTGCTGGAAAGAATCACAATAAAGCCCTACATATCTCCATTGAATGTAATGGCACCACTCTATCTCGTGTGCTGGTAGATAACGGTTCTTCTTTGAACGTGTTACCAAAAACAGTACTGGAAAAGCTTGACTTCGAAGGAGTTGTGTTACAACCAAGCGATGTTGTGGTAAGAGCCTTCGATGGGTCAACAAGAACAGTGTACGGAAAGGTGAATCTCCCAATCAGAGTGGGCTCTCAGATCTTTGATTCTACCTTTTACGTAATGGAAATTCACCCAGCATATTCCTGTTTACTAGGACGCCCTTGGATACATGGGGCAAATGCTGTAACTTCTACCCTGCATCAGAAGTTGAAATATCCAGTAAAAGGAAAGATTGTCACAGTTTATGGCGAAAAGGAATATGTGGTTAGTCACCTGAGCAATTCCAAATATGTCGAGTTGGATGACGAATTCATCGAAACTCCCTGCCAATCTTTTGAGGTGGTCTCTCCAGATGTCTCTACTACCAAGCATATTTCTGCTACTCCAACTACAATTATGGCTTCTCTCAAAGATGCCAAAGCTGTGATCGAAAAAGGTGATTGCACAGTATGGGGACAGACCCTCGATATACCTTACAAGTCCGACAAGCTTGGCCTGGGCTATGATAGTGGAAATCAAAAGAATGATCAAAGTCCTTGTTCTGGAGGATTAATGTCACATTTCATCAGCCAGGGAGTAAACGCCATTGAAGACGATGGAGTGTTCTTGAACCATATCATTCAGCCATATCCAGATGAAATTCCACCCATTTCCATGGGAATGTGGGATACTTTGGGAGATCCAAGCGGCGGATATAATTATCAATATACCGCACCTCAGAATTCTTTTATTGCTATGGAAGATATTACCCCAACTGGATGGGGTGATCAATTTGAAAATGACAAAAGTCTCACAAGTCCCAGCACTCAGCAATATCAAAATCCACCTAAAGAAGTTTGGGATACGCTAGGAGAGCCAAGTGGCAAATATGACTTTATGGTGAAATATTCCGCTCCTCCGAGCTCACAAATCGCCATGGAAGACATTATCCCAACTGGATGGGATGAACATTATGATGACAATTTTACCCCTAAAAACACCAGGGAAACACCAAATAACGAGGGTTACTTTCTGTCACAGTACACTACTCAGCAGACTGCACAAGTCTCCCTCAAAGACATCATCCCGACTGGATGGGACGGCCTTATCGAGTATCTCGCTCAGCCAACAGAGGTACCTCAACCTGGATCCTCATATCCAACAGATCATCCTACTTATCCCGAAAGATCACCGGCTCATTTCCCCACCAATGAAATCAATGTTGTGGGAGATGAAGAAGACAATTGCAACTGGAACAGCTGGATACTCCCTGCTCACAACAATGGATTGAACAACTGGAAAACTGAGGATGTGATCTCCTTCGATCAGGAGTAAATGCAATTTCCTGTTTTCTTTGTGTATATTGTGCAAAGATAAAAATGGTTCCTGTACTATCGAACCATGAGCTTGAAAGCCGTGTGCCTGGCCCGAAGCACACTGGTCCTTTTATAAGGGTTTATCATATCATGAGCATGTGCATTCAATAAAATCATGGGACGTTTGCATATTCAAATTTTATGATCCTTTTTCTTTCTTTTCTTTTCAAATAGCTATGTTTTCTTACACACACTCACATAAATAAAATGCAGATTCACATTCACGTTGGATCCAGTCGATAACGATTCTGCTATTGCTTGTCATGACTTTGAAAATCCGATCTACCAAACTGAGGACGAAAGTGAGGAAGATTGTGAAGTACCAAGAGAACTTGCAAGGCTGCTAGAACAAGAAGAGAAGGCTATACAGCCTCATGAGGAACCAATTGAGGTTATCAACCTGGGCAGCAACGAAGAAAAGAAAGAAGTCAAAATAGGGGCTGATTTAGAACACAGTGTCAAGCAAAGACTGATTCAAATGTTGCAAGACTACGTCGAGATATTCGCCTGGTCCTATGAAGATATGCCAGGCCTTGACACGGACATTGTGGTTCATCGCCTGCCAATCAAAGAAGGTAGCATTCCAGTTAAGCAAAAACTACGAAGGAGTAGGCCTGATATGTCAAAAAAGATCAAAGACAAGGTTGAAAAGCAATTCAATGCCGGCTTCCTGAAAATTGTAAGTTATCCTCCTTGGATAGCTAACATTGTGCCCGTACCTAAAAAAGACGGGAAAGTTAGAATGTGTGTAGACTACAGAGATCTGAACCGGGCAAGCTCCAGAGATGATTTCCCTTTACCTCACATCGATGTACTGGTTGATAATACCGCACAATGCAAGGTATTCTCCTTTATGGATGGATTCTCAGGGTACAATCAAATCAAGATGGCACCCGAAGACATGGAAAAAACAACCTTCACAACACCCTGGGGAACCTTTTGTTACAAAGTAATGCCCTTTGGTTTAAAGAACGCAGGAGCAACCTATCAACGTGCAATGGTAGCTCTATTTCATGATATGATTCATCAGGAGATAGAGGTGTATGTCGATGATATGATTGCAAAGTCCAACACCGAAGAAGAACATCTGGGTCATCTACACAAGCTGTTTGACAGACTCAAGAAATACAGGTTGCGACTGAATCCAAATAAGTGTACCTTTGGAGTAAGATCCGGCAAACTCTTAGGTTTCATCGTCAGTAGCAAAGGTATTGAGGTTGATCCTGCCAAGGTCAAAGCCATTCAAGAAATGCCTATACCCCGTACCGAGAAACAAGTCAGAGGATTCTTGGGACGTTTGAATTACATCGCCCGATTTATTGCCCACATGACCACTACTTGTGTGCCGATCTTCAAACTGTTGAAGAAAGATCAAGTGGAAAGGTGGAATGACAAATGCCAGTTAGCCTTTGACAAAATCAAAGAGTATCTCCAAAAACCGCCAATCTTGTTACCACCTGTGGAAGGAAGACCCCTAATAATGTACCTAACTGTGTTAGAAGATTCAATGGGGTGTGTACTGGGGCAACATGACGAGTCCGGCCGAAAGGAGCATGCAATCTACTATCTTAGCAAAAATTTTACCGATTGCGAAACAAGATACTCATTACTCGAAAAAACTTGCTGTGCCTTAGCATGGGCGGCTCGCCGACTAAGACAGTATATGCTAAATCGCACCACTTTCCTAATCTCCAAAATGGATCCTATCAAGTACGTGTGCGAAAAACCTGCTCTCTTTGGAAGAATAGCAAGATGGCAAATGATCTTAACAGAATATGACATTCAATACACTTCACAAAAAGCAATCAAAGGAAGTGTGGTAGCTGATCATCTGGCTCATCAAGCAGTGGATGATTATCAAGCATTGAACTTTGACTTCCCAGACGAGGACATTATGCTAGTCAATGACTACAAACAACCAGGACCAGAAGAAGGACCCGAGCCAGGATCCCGGTGGACTATGGTTTTTGACGGAGCTTCTAACGCACTTGGCAATGGCATCGGAGCTGTGATCATTTCTCCTGCAGGAGGTTATACACCATTCACTGCCAGATTATGCTTCAACTGCACTAACAATATAGCCGAGTACGAAGCATGTATTCTGGGTCTCAAAGCTGCAATCGATCTAAGAATCAAGTTCCTGAAGGTCTACGGAGACTCGGCCTTGGTAATTTACCAAGTCAAAGAGGAATGGGACACGAAGCACCCGAATCTAATTCCTTACAAAGAATATGTGCTGAGTCTGATTCCTTATTTCGAAGAAATCACTTTTGAACACATCCCACGCGAGGAAAATCAACTAGCTGATGCCTTAGCTACCATGTCATCCATGTTCAAAGTCAGGTGGGACAATGAGGCGCCGACGATCACCATTTACAGACAAGATGAACCATCCTATTGCAATGAGATCAATGCCGAAGGAACGGGAGAAAAACCATGGTTCCATGAAGTAAAAAGATATCTCGAAGCTCTGGAGTACCCTGAAGGGGCGTCCATCAACGACAGAAAGTTTCTAAGGAGGTTTGCCGCCAAATTCTTTCTAAGTAATGGAACCCTATACAAACGCAACCATAACTCGACTTTACTTCGTTGTGTAAACAAGAAGGAAGCATAACAGATTATGGAAGACATACACGATGGTGCCTTTGGTACTCATTCAAGTGGACATACAATGGCTAAAAAGATCCTCAGAGCAGGTTATTACTGGTCTACCATGGAGACGGACTGTCATCATCATTCCCGAACCTGTCACAAATGTCAGATATAAGCGGACAAGGTACATGTACCTCCAGTTCCGTTAAACGTCCTGAAGGCTCCTTGGCCTTTTGCAATGTGGGGTATTGATATGATTGGAGAAATCAAGCCTACTGCCTCCAACGGACATCGTTTTATCCTGGTCGCCATTGACTACTTCACAAAATGGGTAGAAGCAGCTTCTTTTGCTTCTGTCACCAAGAATGTTGTGGCCCGGTTTATCAAGCACAATCTCATTTGTCGGTATGGCATCCCTGAACGGATCATTACATACAATGGCACAAATCTAAACAACATAATGATTACTGAACTTTGCACACAGTTCAAGATCAAACATCATAATTCTTCTCCATATCGACCAAAGATGAATGGTGCAGTGGAAGCTGCCAATAAAAACATCAAGAAAATCATACAAAAGATGACAGTAACCTACAAAGACTGGCATGAGATGTTACCTTTTGCTCTTCATGGTTATCGCACATCTGCGCGTACTTCAACAGGGGCAACTCCATTCTCCTTAGTCTATGGTATGGAGGCAGTTCTTCCAATTGAAATTCAGATTCCTTCCCTAAGGATTATGAAAGAAGCCAATCTAGACGAAGACGATTGGATTCAGACCCGGTTGGACCAGATAAACTTGATTGATGAGAAGAGGCTCGCAGCTATTTGTCATGGTCAGTTGTACCAAAAGCGTATGATCAAAGCCTTCAACAAGAAAGTCAAAATTCAGGCATACCAAACCGGCGGCTTGGTTGTCAAACGCATCATCTTACCACAAGGTGATCCCAGAGGCAAGTGGACTCCCACTTATGAGGGACTATTTGTAATCAAGAAAATATTCTCCGGCGGTGCCATGTTGCTTACCACCATGGATGGCGAGGATTTCCCACACCCTGTGAATGCGGACGTAGTCAAAAAATACTTCGCTTGAAAAGAAAAGCTCGCTAAGTTGAAAACCTGAAAGGGCAACTTAGGCAAAAAAATGAGCGTCTCGGTGGATTGAAAACCCGAAAGGGCGATCCAGGCAAAAATTAGAAACTAAATAATACTATCCCGGTAGGCTGAAAACCTGAAAAGGCAGCCTAGGCAAAAGTTAGGGAATAAAGCGTACAACTATGTTCAGTTTAGCTGCCTACTCACCATCAAGATTCAACATATCGAAAGACACCGATCAGTCCAATTACTTTCTTCTAACAAGTGAGGGATGAGAGGCTCGAAGACAGATTGGCAATAGCAGAATTGAAACTTGACTGGATTGTTTTCACATAGCTATTTCACTTTATAAATATTTTTCAAAGCTTTATGACAATTTCCTACTACTAGGATTGTTGTCTCCCTGTACTAATCCGCCTATCATGGCTCTTTTTCAAAAATCAATGCAGCTTAGGCTCAAAATCAACATTTTCACTTTTTTCTGTTTTGAATACGTAAACGTCCCAATGATAATTTTGAATGAACATGTGCATTTGAATATGATTGATGTTTACCAGGAAAAACAGGAACAACATTCAGGTAATGTCCCAATCATTTGGACATCATCCCGAAACCAGCATCAGAAGAAAATCCCCAAGAGAAATGTAATTCTCAGCAAATTCCTCGATAAGATTTTTCTCTCCAAACGAAGTGATTCGAGAAATCTTATCCCCCAGCAGGGCTGTTCCAGATTACTATCTCCAGAAGGTGTGGTCTCCACACCAGGACTTGGTCAAATAGTGCATCGGAGGATTATGCATCTTCCTCATTCCCACTCGAAAGATCATCAACAATCACAATACCTTCATCTCCAGATGACTGACTAGCTGGGATTTATTTTCCCAATCATACATCATACATCATACATCATACACCATGCATCATACATTATACATCATACATCATACATCATACATCATATATCATACGTCATACGCATATTCATACACAGCATATAATATTTCATGACAAACGCATACATAACATGCATATTTCTCCTTTAGTTAGAGAATCTCATGCATTACATACATCATGCCATTGCATATCACTAACTTGATTTTTCAGGCAGACGGATGTCTTCAGCAAAGATGTTCTCAAACACATACAGTGTTCCCCTTGAACTCTATTCAAATAAGCAGTCCTCTCAGATATAATCAAGCCAAGGATTCATTCTGAAGAGATCTCTCCTTTCAAATCACTTATCAACTCAAAAACAAGCAACAAAGATCTAAAGCTGATACCTCAGACGGTTCCAGAACGATCTACCATCGAAGATCTAAAGCTGATACCTCAGACGGTTCCAGAACGATCTACCATCGAAGATCTAAAGCTGATACCTCAGACGGTTCCAGAACGATCTACCATCGAAGATCTAAAGCTGATACCTCAGACGGTTCCAGAACGATCTACCATCGAAGATCTAAAGCTGATACCTCAGACGGTTCCAGAACGATCTACCATCGAAGATCTAAAGCTGATACCTCAGACGGTTCCAGAACGATCTACCATCGAAGATCTAAAGCTGATACCTCAGACGGTTCCAGAACGATCTACCATCGAAGATCTAAAGCTGATACCTCAGACGGTTCCACAACGATCAACTTTCAAAATCTAAAGCGGAAAAACTTTGGACAGTTCCGTAACGATCATCCTCCTAGACTTAAAATGGTAACCTTGGACGGTTCCGAAACGGTCGACGCAGAGGTTCTCAAATCCTTCATCAAGATATAATCAATGGATTCATTCTGGTGAACAAACCATCAACACAATTGACAGATGGCATCTGAAAGCCCATCTCAGGTAATGTTTCAATCTTCCAACCACATTTCTCAGACAACATTCAAAGACAAATTCCAACATCACTCCCGATGGAGGTAAGTGCAAATTTTCAGGGCATCTAAAATATTCAATCATCTTCCACCTTCAGATTTCAGACAATCTCTTCAGGTTTAAGAAGATTGAATATGGGCAACTGTTATACCCCAAAATTTGCCCGCATCTTTTTTCAAGAAAACTCCAATCTAAAAATTAGGAGTTTCATATAATCATGGATTTTTATTTCACAAATATCCTGACATATGAAATACTTAGTTTTTAGAATTTTTTATACAGTATTTTGGCTCGTTGTTGGATTTACTCTTACGCAAACGCCAAGTACTGTTTATTGCTTCACACACGCTATTTATTTGATATTTGTTTACAGATAAATAGTACTGACACAATTGGTACAGAGTTAAATCTTTCGCAGGCGCAGAGTCCGGGATTCAGACTGTACTGGTAACAAGTAAATTATTACTAATTTTTGTTTCCCACTAACTTTTGTACTATATTCCATTATTTTCAAAATCTTTTTTCAAATCTCTTTTTCAAAAATCAAATCTTAACTTTATTCTACACATCTCTCTTTTTTTCCAACACTATCATACACTTTCTTTCAAATCTTACTTCCACTCAAATTTTCCTTTTGTACGGAATCACTTCATTCCCCAACGTCTCTATCCTTCTTTTCATTCTATAAATACCTCTCATTTTTTTCATAAAATCTCACATCAAATTCTAAATCATTTCTCAAATTTCTACTTCATATCCATTCTCTCTTCCTCCCCGGCAAAATGGCGAAGCGGATGGAAACATGTTTTCTTATGGTCATCACCATTGCTACGGTGATCATGTCCTTCTTCTGTCTGCATAGTCCTGAAAAATGTGGACCTGCGATGGTTACCCTCCCGATCATCTATTTTCTGTTGGTCATAGCATGGGTTATTAATCGTCATTCTTAAAGTTTGCCGTATCTCTTATTTTCTTAAATGTACCGTTTACTCGTCGTACTGTTCATTATAGTATGTAATGTTTGTACTGTCAGTATTAAATGTTGTACTATTTGTCATATTGTTGCTTAAATATTCAGATAAAATTTTGTGTGTTTTCTGCCAGTCAAATGTTTATGTTTCTGTGCATTAAATGATTTTCAGGGTTATTATCGGTAATTTTGCTCGCGTACAGTAAATAATAGTTATTTATTATGTCTGTTTTTTTTAACAAGTCATGTAAATAAACTTTCATCTTTCACATAAAACAAAAACAACAAAAAGAAAATTAACTTTGACTGTTGATTTTTCACTCTAGCTGTTACATGCTTGAATAGTCAGTTGACAGTCAAACTGCTGGCAGTACAATTCTCAGTGTTTTGTACCATCAATCAAATCAAACTTTTGCAATTTCAAAATTCCAAGATTTTTGTCCTAGAAGTCTTCTGAATATCACATGATTAGCAGAGACTCAGTACTGCACAAAAATCAGGTACGCTTAACTGTCTCCTACACAAACAGTCCCTGACTAGGGTTTCTTGTTTTTTCAGGAGAAACAAGTTTTTGAGACCTCAAATGGATTTCATGGACCTCCATACATCTCAAAGTACCATCATACAAATTTTCAAACTTCAATTCACTCAGACGCACCGTCAGCAGCTCAAATAGTCAACAGACGACCCGTTTGACCAAAAAAGTCAACAGACAGTCAAAAATGAAATTTTTTGTCAACATCCATATTTTGTCAAAGGATTCATCATTTGATCATTGGATGATCATAATTCATCAAGGAAAGATCAAAAATCAACAAAACCCTAAGATTCAAAATTAGGGTTTTCTCCTAAAAAGTCAACTGAACTTTGACTGGTCATAACTCTCTCATCCTTCATCCAAAAAGTTCAAACCAAAGCTCATCTTGAAGGAAATTCAATTATCTTTCAAATGCAATTGGTCCCATGGTCATTAGGTTCACCATTTGAAAAATATGAACCAAGACATTACAGGTCATTTTCAAAGTCAATAAAAAGACACTTTTTTCAAAAGGACACACAAGGAGCATCAAAAATCATTTTGACATGAGACCAAATACATTGGTTAGAGGACTCTTTGAGGGTTCCAAAAAGTGCAAGATCTCCTTCATATGACAAAAATTGAGGGATTTACACCTTGTTGAAGTTGGCTAAATTTTGGGAAAATGCATAAAACCAACATTGCTCAAAAATGTATTTTTTCCAAATGGGGCCAAGTTTTCATGGTTCAAACATGTTTGCCATGATATTATGGGCCTCCCACGACCAAGACAAAGCCCACACCATTTTTATCCATTTTTGGTTTAATTTTATCCTATTTTAAGATTAAATGAAAATGGAAAATGGAAGGATAATGGATAGCTTAGTTTCTAAGCATGAGTCATCCAAGAATCTTTAATTTTCTGCAGAAGATTGAGGTACAAGGCAAGAGCATTGAAGAGAAGCAAGACTTGGTCAACAATTCAAAGGTTTTAATATAAAAAAATCAAGAATTCAACAAAGGCAACCAAAGGCTTCTTGGCTTCAATTCTAAGCACAACATAGCTTATAAATAGCTTAGAGTACTTCACAAATAAAAAACCACGAATTCAGAAGAGAATCTATGCTTGTAACCATACTTGTAATCACTTAAATTTTTCAAAGAAATTCCAAATTCGAATTTTGAATTCAAGTCAGTTTCAACACAAACTAAACATTCAAACACCTTCCTCAAGTATCACTGAAACTATTCCAATCATTTCCCAGCCTTGAAACCCACTGAACTAAGCACTACAGGTCACGATTTATTCAAAATAAAACCAACTCGTATCTGATCATTCAGGCATGTTTAACAAGATGTAGACATATATTTGAACTTAGCTTAATGTCCTGATCATTTCTGGACATTTAATTAAAGTTTGGGAGCCTGTACACAAAACCATTTTAGGGTTTCTTAGTTCAAATTTAGGGTTTCTCGTTAGAACCAAAAATAGGACAAATTAAGGGCATGGTTGAATTCAGTAGATTGAGACGAATCGAATGGGCATGTCGCGCCAAATTTATATTCATGTTTGACCCTATTCGCTATTTTGCAGATTTAGAAGGTATCTAATACATCGCTTTTATTACAAAAACGTTATTAAAGGTGCTGGCTGGAGGTTGAAGACGATGAGGTGTCCTCACCTCATTGGATAGAACGCGCGCGCCAGTGTTTTTGAATCCTGGGTTCCCATGTGCGCTTTACATCATCTTTCCATGTGACCTCAATATCTGGGTCGTCTGATCTCATTAAACTCTCAATCCAACGCATCAAAACACTCATCCTTACCATGGTCCTCATTTAAATACCACACCTGATCATTCATCTTTTTATTTTCTATTTTATTTTAATTTCTTTGTTAAATTAATTAAAAATAGTTTTAAAAATCCAAAAAATACACAAAAAATATTTTTAAGTTTCTAAAATAATATTTTATTTTCTGATATAAAAATATTTTATTTTCCTTCATAATTTGAATATTTTGTGTAATTAATTAGATAATATGCATATATTTATCTTTTAATTATTTTCACCCAATCAAAAATCATAAAAAATTTGTTCTTTATATTAAATATTGTTTATATATTATAAACTAATTTTGTACATATTTTGAATAATTTTTTCTTCAAGTTTTAATTATTTGTATAATTATTTATATAATTATGTATTAATTAACTTAATAGATTTCAAATCAAATTTCAAAAAAACAAAAAAAATTAGTTTTGTTTTAAAATTAATTAACAAACATTTTAAACATATTTTAAGCTTAATTTTTAGGTTTGAAATTTATTTTCATCTTTTTTCCTCATTTTAATTTAATTAATCATGCATTAATTATAATTAAAAACAATCATAAAAAAACCAAAAACACTTCTTTTATTTTCTTGCAATTTAAATTCCTAGATAAATGTATAGGTTGTCAAATTCATGTAAATAGCGTAGTTTACATTTCCTGCACAATCGATGTAATAGCGTAGATTTACTTTCCGCATTTTACATTTCCGCATTTTAAGTTCCAGCACATATAAACTGCGTGTATGCCAAAGATTAAAATTGAATCGTTAGATCACTAACTTCAAAGATAAAATATCTGAATCCAAACACAATCACACTTGCACCTCTTAGGGTAATCCCTTTCTCATTCTTTTCCAAATCAAAATCAAATTCTATTATTTCAAACGCAAAATCGAACTTTTGTTTATATCCGGTGAAAGGATAGATTTTTAAAGGAAATAGGATAAAGACCTTATAACTCAGGGTAGACCTCCTAATTTGCTTGCTCAAATCAAAACAAACAAATCTCTCATATATCATTGTTTTTTCAAAATAAAACTTTCAAAAAGACAATACTTTGTATATATCCAAACAAGGATCATTACGAAGTTAACGCTCTTTTTTCCAAAGCATCTTTTGAAAGATAAAAACACTTTGTATACATCCGCATAAGGATCATTACAAATTCAATTTACAAAGGTATTTGAAACCACATACGAGCATTTAAAAGCAATTGAAAACAAGTGTGCTAAGCAAATTAAAGAGCCCATGGATAACCATGGATACAAAGGGTGCTAACACCTTCCCTTTGTATAACCTACCCCCTTACCCAGAATTTCTTAAAGGTCTTTTTTCTGTTTCTTTTATAAACCTTTCCTTAATTGGATAAAATAAAAGGTCGGTGGCGACTCTCTGATTTTCAAGCACAAAAGCAGAAACAAAAAAGAGTCAGTTCGCGTATCTCTCCGCGAGAGGTATGACAAAAAACCGAGTGCGCGACATTCTTCTTCATCGTCAACGACGTTAACTTGAATTTGGTGGTCGTCGTGAATTTCTTTAAAAACTTATAATGATCAATAATCTGATACAACTAAGACTGTTGAGGTTGTTGAATTAAAATATACAACTCAATATCATTGAACCCGGAATGTTCATCACTACAAAACATATTTTGAACATCATAATCTTAGACCTTTAGCTGAAAATATTTGACTTGGTTATTATTAAAATACTGGATTTTGTAAATAATTTGTGACACTAGACCAAAATGCAACTTCACATCTATTCTCTCTTTAAAATTCCAGAATTTTGATCTTCTATTTATTGCAAACCGAGTAATATCGGTATTATGAAAAATTAAACCCGAATATATCATAGTCAAATGTATCATCATTGATGTGAGCATTGATAATATATTGTGGTGCAGGAGCCACTTTTTGAGAAATTTAGTTTGAGAATAGTTTATTTTTGTTTGAGAGTAGTGTAATTTGGTTAAGATGAGGAGATGAATGAACTTAAATAGGGTAATATTGCATGTGACAAATGCATGGAGGTGCCATAAACTATGGTGCATCCCTTATATCACATATAAAGGCGCCATCTTGACAGGCATATCCCTTAAAGCGGACTTCCACCCTGTACCCTCCACCTTGCATGCATGCCACCTGCCACCCTATATTTTACATGCAAGCCACACTGACATATTGTCATTCTGACCCTGCGTGCACCATCTTGATGGAGCCTAGGAGAAAAAAGTGAAGCATACACCCATAATATTGGCGCCTATAGGTTGGATTGATGAAGCAAATTTAACATGTAACACACCTTCACTCAATTCATTTTCATCATCAACAAACACACTTTCCTTACTCATTCTTTCATCAACAAACGCGCACAAACTTTCCAAAATATGGATATCTTGACCATGGGCGATACACATAGAGGAACCATCAACAACATTGTTGAGTTAGTAAGTTTTTATATCGTAAGAATATATGTTTTTATTTCCTTAATAATCTTTTTAAAAAAATACTTATGGTTTTTTAATAGGATCCAAAGAGATTTTGTTGTTGTGCACATGAATATGTCTCCCAAGACATGTTGATAGAACCGTATTTACAACTTGTCGATTTTGGTAATCTCCTCAACATGTCCCATACGTCACACTAAAGGACGTGTACATGTTGTTGGGTTTACATATCAAAGGTAAGACTCTTAATGGACAAGTTAACCAAGACAATGCAATATGCGAGGAACTTTTTGGTGCCGATTTTTTTGAAGAAACAACAAGGAGCAAGGTATTAATCTAAAGTACCTTTAAAAACATTATACAAATATGATATTAACTGAAGATTTGACAGAGAATGAAATAATAATTAAAACTAGATGTAATATTATGATACTATTTAGTAACTTTTTATTTCCTGAAACTAACGGAAATACTGTAAATATTATATATTTATATTGGTTAAGAGACATAACTAAAATAGGAACACATAGATGGGGTTCAGCAATTTTGTCCCATCTATATATTTCTTTCACGAAAAAACGCATATAAGGATATTTGTTTGTTTTATTCCTGTGCTTTTTTGCTCCAAGCATGGGCTTGGTTGAGAATGCTGCCACTAGCCCCCGTCAACAAGAACGACTTCACATTCCCCTACGAAACCAAGTAAGTTTTTAACATTATTTCCATTTAATTACTTTATAGGCTAAATTACAGTTTTGATCCCCCTATTTTGTCTGATTCACGAATTTAGTCCCACTATTTTAAATTCAAACAGTTTTGGTCCCCCTATTTTATATTTAAACAGTTTTAGTCCCTTCTCATATTTTTTTCAAAAAAAATCGATGAGATTTTTTATTTTTTAACTTATATTTTTATCTACGAAACTCAATAATAAGTTTATATAAGATGATTTGTCATGTTTTACAAGTAATTTGTCATTTAAAAAGTGAAAATATCGTTAATTTTAAGTGAAAAAGTATGAAAGAGGGACCAAAATTGTTTAAATCTAAAATAGGGGGACCAAAACTGTTTAAATTTAAAATAGGGGGACCAATTTCGTGAATCCGAAAAAATAGGGGGACCAAAACTGTAATTACTAAAAATAATTGTAAATAATTTATTTTCACTATTTTGGTTTAGGTGGTCCGTTCAAGGGATGAACTGCACCATATGTCCTAAACACGTTATAACAATTTATAAATTTTTTTTGGATCACCTTTGACCAGGCGATGTATTACAACTAAACTACACATCATCTTGTTAATTTAGTTTTAATATTAATAATTTTCTAATCTAATAATATATTTTCCTCTACAGTTTATCTAGAGGCCATATCTAGATCTCGACCATAAAATTAACACCGAAGATGGTGCAGTTTGAACTGCAAAAACAACGATCATCAGGTTCACTATAGTGGAGATGCACCATAGTGACCGTGACAAATTGCAACTTGTCGTGCATCAATAAATCCCCGATTTCCCGACATGTTTGGGACAGTGACATCAACTTAGAGTCGGTGCCCAATGTAATTTTAACGATTAGAGACACTTCACTAAGGATGCGTGTAGTCAATGGAAGTGTCGTCATTAACGGGCCATACATGAACCTATCATGACATACAAATCTAAACCAACTTGAAATTATATGAATTGATATAGATTGGTTACAACAACTCAGTTTGTGTTTCACCTGAGGTGTTTGATCGACCCACGCCTATGAGCTTCCTCATCATACGCCAAACATGATTACCAACACACCTACACCCAACTAAATTTTGTCAATCCACCTACACCTAAAACCAACCCCACAACATTACCAAACTACATACTTACAACAACCAACTGAACATGATTACCAAACCACATACACCCAAACCTGCGACTAATTTATGCCACACACCCAACACAAATCTAAGAACATGACCCATACCACCAACAAACATATACCGCCACCACATATTACCATAAGACTGATGAGGCATATGATACCACCACATTCTTCCACAACATCAAACCAATGTACATCTAAGAATCACACCACCAAAGCACTCAACCAACACATGTCTATCAAACACCACAATAATTATTGTTTCGTTTTCAAAACGAATCAATCTCCCAATTCAACCAAGCAGCCGACCCACCCATAACCCAGTTAACAAGACCCAACTACGAAGACATGGGCACCACAGTCGATTGCGATAACACCTATAACTGGCAATAGATGCTATATTTGATTGATAACACTAATATTATATGGACCTCGCACCAAACACCTCAGGTGAATCCTGGAAGGCACCAAATAACTCAGGTGTATCCTGGGAGACAACAAACTCCTCAAGGGAATCATGTGAGACCTCGACGACGAAGAGCATCGCCGGATGGTGGAGTCGGTGGCCATTATGATCAAACGGATCGTTAAAATATATTTACAAAATTTTTCTCCATGTAAATGAATTTAAATTTAATAATATTAGTATTTAATTCTTTTATTTCCCATTTTTTATATTTTAATTAATTATAATTTAAAAAACAACTCAGTACACAATCGCGCCGGGAAGAGTGGCGCCTCCTCTTAGGCACACAATGTATGCGTCAGAGGAAAGACGCAAGGATATTTTATGTGCCAGAGAATATGGCGTCCAGGGGCGGCCCTAAGAGTGTGCAACCAGACCCACCGTACAAAGCCAGGCCTCCAATATGTAGGGCCTCAAATTAATGTGTGGGTTTAAAAAAATATTACGCTATTTAATTATATATTATCTTGTTTATGGGTCAGGATTCTCTCCATTTTTCTCTCTCTCTCCATTTTCTCCATTATTATAGTTTTGTATGTAAATAGCACGTATTTTCATGATATGTGACATTTATTTCACATTTATTTAATTTAATTTACTCAAAACTATAATAATGGAGTCTTCCATTTCTTTTAAGAAATGGAGAGGATCTCAACCCCTTGTTTACAACATCTTCCAAGATTACACAGTAGAATAGCGGCTATGCTGTCGTGTTGTTAGTAATTGGACGAGGTTCGATTTTGAAATTCAATTTTTATAAATAAAATTTTTATTTCATATAAAAAATAAAAAAGGAAAAGCAGCGAACACCTTTAATTGTTAAAGTAACATAATTTGCCATTATACTAATTCTAATGTTATTAAATAAATTGAAAACATTTTATATATAGTTTATTCTACTTCAATTATTTTGTAGTAAATTTTTTTAATATTGCCATTTTTATTAAGTACTTTTTAGTGAAATATTTAAAGGCGTTTTATATAGCTAACTTATTTGTCATTAAATTTTAAAAAATGACTATTTTAAAAATTAGAATAGGACTTCTAAATTATTTGAGATGGCTCTGATGACGTCTATGTGCATTTTTCAGTGCATGCACTAATATAAGTGGCAGCTCCTCTTAATTGTAAATTTTATTTATCATGAATTCTTTGGTTAATAATAGAGAAAATTAATCATTGAAATATTTAAATTGAAAATATTTGTTATTTTAAACAAAATTCACATTTAGTCGTGTCTAATTTTGCAACATGTATAAAATATAATAAATAAGTAAACATTATTAATAGGATCTTGACAACTTAACTCTATTATTGAGATCGATTTCTTAACATCACATGTTTTATTGCACATTTCGAGCTTTTTGGCATATGGCTTGCTACTAAGCATTTTTTAAATTTATTTCTATGCAATTTATTATAAAATGAACTTATTTATCAAAATTATTGCATTGTCATATATGCCAAAACTATTAGAATAACTTAGTGCGATTCAAACCTGTCACAAAAAATATTATTTTAAGGCAATTTACGTTGTGGTGAATTAGAGTTCCCATTGTTATTGGAGTAAAACTCACGAAAATGTTTTTTGAAATTTTGTTTGACATCAAAATGACATTCTATTAAATAATTAAATTATATATTTATTGAAGCAAACGTCAATGACTAACTATTGTTCATTTTTTTTATTTTTCAATTTCACTGTTCTTAACCATGGTCTACACAAAACTCAAACGACACAATTTTTTTTCTAATTTATAAAAGAAAAGCATGTGTTTGTCAATAAGGTATACCTGGAATGATTCATAGTTTCTTAAAATAGTAGGGTCATATTTACTCACTACATGAGTGCGAGTGAGAAGAAAAGTACGAGTCTGAACCGTGGTAAATCTTATGTGATTTTAGTCGATAAGGGAAAACAAAAGTTTCGACAGAAGGTTACAAGAGAGAAAGAAACAAGTAGAAGAGGCACTCTTACTTCTCTGAGATGTTTCAAATGTGGAGAGTCAGGTCATCGTGCCGTTGAGTGTAAGAGCACAAGCCATAAGTGTTTCAAGCGTGGGAAACAAGGACATTGTGATGCTGTCATGCCCTCGGTTTTTTATATACCTCGTGAGAGAGATACGAACTGACTCTTCTTTTGATTTTGAGTTTTGAAAATCAGAGAGTCGCCACCGACTTTTATTTTATCCAACTAAGGAAAGGTTTATAAAAGAAACAGAAAAAGACCTTTAAGAGATTTTGGGTAAGGGGGTAGGTTATACAAAGGGAAGGTATTAGCACCCCTTTGTATCCATGGTTATCCATGGGCTCTTAATTGCTTAGCTCACTTGTTTGAATCATTTGTCTTGCCTTGAAATGCTTGTATGTGGTTTTAAAATACCTTTGTAAATTAACTTTGTAATGATCCTTGTGCGGATGTATACAAAGTGTTTTATCTTTCGAAAAGATGTTTTGAAAAAAAGATCTTTAATTTCGTAATGATCCTTGTTTGGATATATACAAAATGTTGTCTTTTTTTGAAAGTTTTGTTTTGAAAAAACAATGATATATGAGACATTTGTTGTTTTGATTTGATTTGAGCAAGCAATTAGGAGATCTACCCTAAGTTTATAAGGTCCTTTCCTATTTCTTTTAGAAAATTCTCCTTTTACCGGATGTAAACAAAAGTTTGGATTTTGTATTTGAAACAGTGGAATTGATTTTGAAAAAGAGTAACAGAGGGATTACCCTAAGAGGTGCAAGTGTGATTGTGTTTTGATTCAGATATTTTTGTCTTTGAAGTTAGTGACCTAACACTTCAGTTTTTATCTTTGACATACACGCAGTTTTATATGTACAAAAATTAAAATGCGGGAATGTAAAATGCGGAAAATAAATCTACGCTATTACATCGATTGTGCGAGAAATGTAAACTACGCTATTTACATGATTTTGACAACCTATACACTTATCTATGAATTTAAATTGCAATAAGATAAAAGAAATATTTTTGGATTTTTTGTATGGTTGATTTTAATTAGAATTAATGCATAATTAATTTAATTAAAATGAGCAAAGGTAGAAATAAAATTTAAACCTAAAAATTAAGTCTAAAATATGTTCAAGTTGCTTATAAATTAATTTTAAAATAAAACTATTTTTTTTTTTGATTTTTTGAAGATGTTTTTGAAATTATTAAGTTAATTAACATATAATTATGCAAATAATTATACAAATAATTAAAACTTAAAGAGAAAAAACATTCTAAATATCTACAAAATTAGTCTATAATATATAAACCTAATTTAATAAAAAGAACAAATTTTTTCTGATTTTTTGATTGGTTGAAATAATTAAAAAGCAAATATATAAATATATACTAATTAATTAAACAAAATATTTTAATTATTAAGAAAAATAAAATATTTTTGTGTCAAAAATTAATAGATTATTTTATAAACCTAAAAGTGAAATTAAAATTATTTTTGGATTTTTAAAACTATTTTAAATTAATTTTATAAGTTATATTAAAAAAGAAATTAAAAATATTGAAGAAAAAACCCTGTGTGGTGAGGAGCTGAGGCTCCAGGGTGTACATGCGTGTTTGTGAACCTTGGATCAGATTACTAGGAGATCTGATGGCTTTGATTGGAGAGAGCATGGTAAACTTGCATTGACTGGTCACGTGGGATTACAAAGACTTTTAATAAGTCAGGTGGGTCCCACTATGCATGCGTGGACGAATAGAAAAAAGGGAGGGAGCGCTGAATGTTGACGAGCCAATCAGGAACGCACGCATGGAGGTCAACAAGTCCTAGTTACTATTCATCATCTTCTACACAGCTTATGGCAACGGTTTTTTTCAGGTTTTTGGCAACGGTTTTGGTTTCCAATTTTCTTCTTCTTTAAACCTGCAAAAACAAGAAAATAAATTGTTGCAAATAACCCAGATAGCCTAATCAAGACCCCCTGAGTTCATTAGTGGCATTAGTTTTTATTAAAGATGCCTGGAAGATGCGACTCGAAGCCTTTCAAGTTTGGACAACCCACAATGGTGGATTGTGTTAGAGGGGTGAAACCTTGCATGAGCTACATTGGATTTACTCTAAATGATGTCAGAAACTTAAATCAAAGATTAGATTAAGTTATTTCACGTGAAAATTTAGAAAACGAAAACTATGTAGTTATGAACATGAAGATAATGATACACGTGTTTAGAGTATTATGGGACTTGTTTAGTGCATCAATCTTACTCTATGTGATCCCAGAGGATGATTTGAATGATTATTTTTTATTGAGGTAAGCTAGAAATTGCAAAACGAAAATTACAAAGTGTTTGATATTTTGTGAGAATTTTGTGGTTTCTTGGCTATTCTTTGTGGATTCTTTCGTGTGTCTTTGCTTGCTGAAGTATTCCTCTTCACTTATAGGCCATGGAGGGACTTAAAAACTAAGCTAACATGCATTGATGGCTTTGTTGAATTTTTGACTTTTTAATAATATGTAACTTTGAATTCAAGCAACCATGGCTCAATTTTCTTCAACCTTCTGCTGTACCATCTCTTTGGGGCAGAACTTTGAATGATTCTTGATGACTCATGCTTAAGATCAAAGCTACATAACATTGTCTTGCACCATTTCTTTTCAATTTAATCTTAAATGTAATAAAATTAAACCAAAAAGAAATAAAATGTTATGGGCCTTAGGTTGGTCGTGGGAGGCCCTTAGCATTGTTGGGAACATGTTTGGATCATGTAAACTTGGCCCCTTTTGGAAAAAAAAAACATTTTTGATCAATGTTGATTTCATGCATTTTCCCAAAAAATATCCAACTTCAACAAGGCATAAGTCCCTCAATTTTTATCATATGAAGGAGTTCTTGTACTTTTTAGAAACCTCAAGATGTCCTCTACAAGCCACTTTGGAAACTTTTTTTCATTTGGAGAAGTTATCTTGATGTTATGGCCTTTGACAAAAAACCACTTTTTGTTGACTTTGAAAATGACCTGTAATGTCTAAGCTCATATTTTTCAAATGGTGAATCCAATGACCATGGGACCAATTGCATTTGAAAGATAATTGAATTTCCTTCAAAACAAGATTTGGTTGGAATTTTTTGAATGAACAATGAGAGAGTTATGGTCAGTCAAAGTTCAGTTGACTTTTTAGGAGAAAACCCTAATTTTGAAACTTAGGGTTTTGTTGATTTTTTATCTTTCCTTGATGAATTATGATCAACCAATGATCAAATGATGAATCTTTTGACAAAATATGGATGTTGAAAAAAAATTTCATTTTTGACTGTCTGTTGACTTTTCGGTCAAACTGGTCGTCTGTTGACTGTTTGAGCTGCTGATTGTGCGTCTGAGCGAATTGAAGTTTGAAAATTTGTATGGTGGTACTTTGAGATATATGGAGGTCCATGAAATCCATTTGAGTTCTCAAAAAACTTGTTCTCCTGAAAAAACAAAAACCCTAGTTAGGGACTGTTCGTGTAGGAGACGGTTAAGCGTACCTGATTTTTGTGCAGTGCTGAGTTTCTGTTGATCATGTGATGTTCAGAAGACTTCTAGAACAAAAATCTTGGAACTTTGAAATGCAAAAAGATTGATTTGATTGATGGTACAAAACACGGAGAATTGCACTGTCAGCGGGTTTGACTGTCAACTGACTGTTCAAGCATTAACGTAGCAGTTAAAGTGAAAATTCAACAGTTGAAGTTAATTTTTCTTTTTGTTTTTTTGTTGTGTTAATGGTGAAAATTTATTTACATGAGTTGTTAGAAAAACACAAACATAATAAATAAATAAAATATACCGTACGCGAACGAAATTACCGATAATAACCCTGAAAAACATTTAATGCACAGAAAAATAAATATTTAACTGGCAGAAGACACACAAAATATTATCTTAATAATTAAACAACAGTACGACAGATAGTACGATATTTAATACTGACAGTACAAATATTACATAATATAATGAACAGTACGACGAGTAAACGGTACATTATTTGAAAACAAAAGATACGACAAACTTTAAGAATGACGATTAATAACCCATGCTATAAATAATAACATATAGATGATTGGGAGTGTAAACAACCCAGGTCCGCATTTCTCAGGACTATGCAGACAGAAGAAAGACATGATTACCACCACGACGGTGATGACCATAAGAAAACACGTATCCATCCGCTTCGCCATTTTTGCCGGGGAAGAAGAGAGAATGAATATGAGGTAGAAATTTGAGAGATGAGTTAAAATTTGATGTGAGTATTTATGGAAAAAATGAGATGTATTTATAGAGTAAAAAGAAGGATAGAGACGTTGGGGAATGAAGTGATTCTGTACAAAAAAGGAAAACTTGAGTGGTAGTAGGATTTGAAAGAAAGTGTGTGGTAGGGTTTGAAAAAGAGAGATGTGTAGAATAAAGTTAGGATTTGATTTTGAAAGAAAGAGATTTGAAAAGAAAGGAAAAGATTTTGAAAATAATAGAATATAGTACAAAAGTTAGTGGGAAACAAAACTAATAATAATTTACTTGTTACCAGTACAGTCTGAATCTCCGGACTCTGCGCCTGCAAAAAGATTTAATTTTGTACCAATTGCGTCAGTGCTATTTATCTGTAAATAAATCTCAAATAAACAGCGTGTGTGAAATGATAAACAGTATTTGGCGTTTGCGTAAGAATAAATTCAACAGCGAACCAAAATACCATATAAGAAAAATTCTAAAAACCGAGTATTCATAAAAATCAGGATATTTGTGAAATAAAATTCAAGATTATATGAAACTCCCAATTTTTTAGACAAAAGTCTATTGCCTTTTTTCTGAAAAAGCTGCGGGCAAATTTTGGGGTATAACAGCTGCTAAGTACAAGAATATTATTTCGACTTGTTACAACTGTGGATAACCATATCATATCAGTGCCTAGTGTTAGAAACCGAGGAAAGCGCCAGATGTCATGCAAGCTAGTGGAAAGGTGTTTGCTCTTAGTGGTGTGGATGTCTTGAACTCAGATAATTTGATTGCTATCTTTGATACATGTATAACACATTCGTTCATATCTCATGACTGTATTAACAAGTTGAATCTAGAAGTGTCTTCTATGATTGGTAGTATGGTCATTGATATCCCAGCTAATGGTTTGATGACTACTTTGTTGGTTTACGAATAGAATCTTTTATCCTTATACTTGGACTAGTTTGTTGTGTAATTCATATATGTTATTTTGGTGTATTCAAAGTCATAAGAAGAAAATGCATGACATCTGAAAGTTGTGTTAAAGACCTTGCAAGAAAATAAGTTGTATGCCAAGTTGCCCAAGTATTAGTTCTGGTTGCGAAAAGTGAATTTCCTTAGTCATGCGATCTCTAGTGGTAGCATAGTCGTTGATGCGTCTAAGGTAGATGCGGTGTTGCAGTGGAGGCTCCTAAGTTAGTTACTGAGATCAGAAGTTTTCTGGGTTTGGCTGGTTACTATAGGAATTTTATAGAAGGCTTTTCGAAGTTGGCTTTGTCTTTATCTCAGTTGACCCGAAAAAGAAAAGCTTATGTGTGGAGTGTTCATTGTGAAAAAAGTTTCCAAGGGCTGAAGAAGAGGTTGACGTATTTTGTTGAAACGGTAAAACAGCAAGCAACAAAAATTTTGAAAATATTTATTCAAAATTTTTACAGAATTAATCAAAATTAATTCTTTTTACCGCAAAATTAAACGCTCACTTAGTACATTTGAGAAAAAATCAAGTTAAATAGCAATATATTCCTATTGATCACACGTGCTTTTCTTTTATAAATTTTATTAAGAAAAAACTAGCTGTCAGTCTTTCTGGCCTGTGGAGAAATTGGAAAAAGAGAACTATAGTCCTATAAAAAGACCCAAAATTGTGAACTCCAATTCACCACAAATAGGGAAAAGTATCATTCTGAATTTACAAAACAGAAAAGTCACACTTTTCCTTGTTTAAGTGTCACAATGGAAGAAATCAACAACACACCAATGAATGAGCCAGAAACCAACAAATGGCTATCTGATTTGGTAAGAAAATCAAAGCCAAATCAACCTTCATGTCTTCAAAATTCACAAATAGTTGAATATATATAAACAAATTCTTTAACATTTTATGAATTCTTTTTTTCAGGAAATGGATGAGTACAATTTATTTCCTGAAGAATGCAACCTGAATTTCCTTGATGCTGATGAGAAACAAGAGTTTGTTTCACATGACATAGCTACTGTCTTTCAAGAACAAAACCAACACCAACATGTGACTTCAGAGTGCACTTCCACAACCCTCACCAACTTACTCACTGATGAAACCAGTTTTGAGTCATTTGACTTTGGTTTTGAACTTACAATAATTGATCAAAATGACAACATCACTACTGAAACCATATCACCAAAACTATCTCCAACATCTTCTATCTCATCTTTTCAGTCTCAGATTCTCTCTTTTGAAAACCTCCCAAATTCACCTGCTACCAACACCCCCCAATTTTTTGAATTTGACCATACTCTAAACTCCAAACAGAATGAAACAGTGTCAGTATCTCCACCCCAGTTGGAAAACACTCATGTCTTCACTCAAACTCGAAAAGGGTCATCAAAAAATCAAAACTTGGAAGCAAAAACCTCGCAACCAAAGAGATCTCGAGCCAACGCTGAGGATCATATCATGGCTGAGAGAAAGCGAAGAGAGATACTCAGCCAGAGTTTCATTGCTCTTGCAGCTCTTATTCCTAACCTTAAAAAGGTACTGTAAATCAATTTCAATCACCCTTTTAGTTATTATGTGTCACACTAGTACTACTACTCACTAACTAATTGTGTGATAAATCTATTAGATGGACAAAGCTTCTGTATTAGCCGAGTCTATTAAATACGTGAAAGAGCTTAAAGATCGTTTGGAAGTTTTGGAAGATCAGAACAAGAAAACTAAAGCTGAATCTGCGGTTGTTCTGAACAAACCAGACATATGTAGCGATGAAGATAACTCCTCAAGTGATGAGAGCATTGAATGTGGTGGTGGTGGTGACAGTGAATCACTCTTACAAGTGGAAGCAAGAGAGTTAGGGAAAGAGATGTTGATTAGGATCCACTGCAAGAAGAAGAAGGGAGTTTTGGTAAAAATGATGGGAGAGATTCAAAGTTTAGAATTGTTTGTAGTGAATAGCAATGTCTTACCCTTTGGTGATTCTGTCCTAGACATAACCATCATTGCTCAGGTAACATTTTTCCTACACTTTATAACTTTTTGGTTACATCACTACTTTTGTGTTGCTTTAAAATTGAACTTAAAATATTGTTATCATTATTTTATAGATTGGTGAAGGGTACAATTTGAGCATAAAGGAGCTTGTGAAGAAGCTGCGCATGGATGCATTGAAGTTTATGTCATCATAATAACATGAACAGGGCACTTGTTCGATTTCGTATGGAAATGGTAGTAGGAATATGCATGGCTTATTTAGTACTAGTTGGTGCTTTAATCAATTCAAGTTAGGAGTTATGTGGATTTTTACAAAAATAACTTCTTTATCATTTTCTCTAAAGTAGGTGTCATTTTTTTTTGGGTTAAAGTAGGTTGTTGACAACTTTGTCTTCCTCCACACTAAAAATGTGAAATCTATCTTTTGAATTAAAAAATAGACAATTTTATAATAACTTACAAACATAACTTTGTAATTTGGGTTAAAGATAAACAATATAATTTTGTATATACATTCATTGGAGACTTTTTAAGGATTTTCCATTGAAAATAATTGACATTTTTAGTGCAAAAGAGTTGAAAAACTTTACCCAATAAAAATGGAAGCAAAAGTGTTCGACTAGGAATTAGAAATGAGAGGTGAGATAAAGAAGTTGCGTCTTGTTGCAATGTTTGCACTAAACACTAAAGTCAGTTAGAGAAATCATAAATAATGTATAAACGAAAATGAATTTGAATACTTGAAACATGTTTAACCCTTATATACCAATGGCGGTTGAAACCGCTCGTGTATGATGCAGCATGCTATGCAGACAACTAGCATATTAAATCAGACGGTGATTAATGCGCTAGAGGATGCAATTGCCCACTTTCTAGTTAGAATGAAGGTTTATCTATTTTGCGTGCTTTTGAACTTGAGGTTTCCTCTTGGCCCTTTTTCTATGGGCCTTATGAACGACCCAAAATGATTATCCCCAAACCCTTGTTTCTATTATGTAGAATGAAGGCTTTGCAATGTACATCTTTAGGAATGTTATTTAACAGAAGTAAGTGAAAAGCCTTGATGAGACGTCATTAACATTGGGAATAGATGTATTAAATGTCTTTCTCTTGATCAACGATGTTTCACGAGAAAGTCCTAACTAGTGTCCCTATGTCAGACAATAATGATGTCCCATAAGTCCTAGGATACTAAAGTGCTCTAAGATGTCCCCTGTGAGATATGGATCGTTGGTGGTGTGGTTCACACTTCTAATATGGTAGATCGCATGGTTCACTATTGTGGAAATGCATATAAGAAGTTCTTGAACTACTAATCTTCACTGCTTGTGGATTTGAGAACTTCTTATTCTTCTTCCTCGTTTGCGTTTTTTCTTTCGTTGTCGCCAGTTTCTTGTACAGGCCTTCACCCATGACCAGTTCGTGCCACTTCTCCTAGCACGTTAGTGCCCACATTTTGCCTCTTTTAAGGTAACACTCATATACCTCTTTCTTTCAATATTTCCTCGGGAGAGTCTGACCATTAGCCCTGAGGAAAGGCCGCTTGTCTGTCAGTGTCGGATGCTTGAACAAGACATCGAGGGACATGGATTTAAGGGAGGAACTTCGTCGACTTCGGCGGCCTTTCCACTCGACTACTACGTAAGTACCCTTTCACAACGGTTGAAAAATATATATGATCATGGTTGATCAACAGTGGTAAGGTAAGGGGAGATAGTAAACATCCTGCTTTTCTCCACGGGCCTGTTATAGTGATGATAAACTATGTCACACAGTACATGTCACAACGGGTATATCTAACAACAGTGGTGAAATATATCAAGGTCATGGGTTCGATTCCCAACCATAGCATGGTATATAATATTTGGCTATCACCACGGTCATCTTAATCAACCATGGTGAGATACTTTGGTTTTTTGAATAACTTTTTATTTATTTTATATATGCCCTTTTTTTAGTACTTGTATTTTATACAATATATTTTACCATGACAAAATCAGCAAATACGCATATCTTTGAAACCAAAATATGGCTATAATATATTTCCATCAAACGAAAATAGGACTATACTAAAATATGACTATACTCACGTGTGATCAACCTTCCCTATAAAGCACATTAAAGCAAAACGCCCAACGTGTGCGAACGTCTTTAAAGTCTTCTTGTGAAAATGGTATAGTGTTGTTGAACATCTACGTAAAAAAGTGAAGGAAATTGAAGAATATTTGATTCAAAATAATAGCAAACTTAAATATTTAAATGTTATTGTAAATATATACCTTATGCTGGCAGAGACAATTTTTAACATGTGTTTCATGACAAAAAAAACTCACACTCGTATCCTCCTTTCTGTTTCCTCATCTACAAATTTAAACATTTCATAAATATATAACCAGACATGCACGTAATTATAAATAAATGAATATCACAGGTAATCCACTTTCCGAAGACGTACAAAATGCGGGCCTTTTACCTTTAATTCAATTAAGTATATTGTGCTTCTACATAACTCTGTATATTAAAAAAGGATTTAAACATATTACACACTAAGATAAGTACAAATTCAAAGAAAAGATTACTAAAAGTCTCATATAAACTTACATAGAAATAATATGTTTCATATTTTGTTCTAGTGGTTTGCCTAAAGAACATAGTGCAACTACTGTATTCGTGCGAAGAGAGATGATGATCAATTGTCAATGACCACTAAGTGAACACAAGCATAATTAGTACGTAATTGATAAAACATGGAAACTAACTATAATAGATAAACCACAATATCAAAATTACTCACTCAGAGATAAATGGTGCTAAAACAGTATTTATTTCCCTCACATAACCATGATGACATGGATTATTCAATCACTTTTGGTGAATTATCTTTAAATCAAATATTATATGGATCCAAGAATCCATAAATATCCAATTTATTTAATTCTATACAACCACAATGAATGTACTTAAATGGTTAAATAAAATTTAAAAATTAAGTGAGGAGTTAGTTATATACAAAGACGATGAATGTAACATAATGAGATATTTAATTCTATACTAACATGCACCACAATTGCAGTATCCATACATACAACCTTGTTTCTAAACAAAAAATCCCTTATATATTTAGGATCGACATAGAAAACCTCTAGCTTTTTAATCATGACCTAATTGAAGAGGAATTAGTTGTTTCTTATCCATAGCGTGACATATCAATTATCTAATTGAATCTTCAAAAGGAACCAATATCTTGTTATGGTCATCGGTATGGACGGCTAAACAACTTCCTCTTGTGCTCGCAACACCTACAACAATTGTTTCAGACAATTGATCATCAACTTCATTTATACACAGCTGAGTGGTACCACCCAATCTCTGCATTATAAAAATAACAACAACACAAAACAGATTCAACACAATATATCCTGCATTTCAGTCTAAACACTAAATTCCTATTTATCCACATAAAACACTATATTCACATACCTCAACGAGATTGACCATCTCTTTCATGTGAATTTCTCGCTCGTGTGCTAACACGTCTTCCAACTTCTTATGGTACACAACCTCTAAATCTTCCAACTCTTTCTTTTGTGATTCACGTTCACTTGCTAACTTTTTCTTAACAATCTTGTCCATCTCTTTCTTTTGCATGTGTATGATTTTTCTCGATATACCAAACCACAATCTCAGACCGATGCCATCTCCAACATCAAGTACACGACCACCATGCTCTTTTATTTTAATTGCTTTGACTAATATATCATGTCGTGGTTGTGGAACAAATGTACCTTAATTGGCTATATCAATAAATGAATCCTACACAACATGAATAAGATATATTGTTGCCAAAGAGATATTTAAATTACACATAAAAAATCATACGCACAACATATCCAACTTATAATTCTCTCAACAACTGCTTGTGAGGCATATGAAGTGAACTTTCTAGTTGGTCTTTGCCGAGTCCTCTTTCACTTCTCTTGTCATGATGGTTGAGATGGACAACGATCACAACACATGGAGTCCTCATCTCCCATTTGCTCTTTTTTTCATTAATTAATTTTTCCTCAAGTTTCTTGTAATCCCCCACAAGACAATCTATGGGAGTATTTGTTTTTTTTCTTTGTTTAGCTTCCCTAATTCACTTTTAACCTATTATGAACATAGTGAAAATGTTAATTTGTATTGTTTTATCTATAAAGCATAAGCATAAAATTGTCAGAAAATAAGAGTACTACACTAAGAAAGAAATCAACTGAAGTACCAGACTTCACAAAATTTGCCCAAACCTTCTTGCTAATATAATTATATTTCACAGTTGAATGCTTAAGATTAGACTTAGGATTTGTAATGTAGTTACGCATGAGATGTGATTTAAAGCCCATCCAACGCCCAATAACAAAAACAACATTCAACATTAACAACATTCAACACCAACCTATCAACAACAACATAAGTGATCTTATAAGAATTTGCAACATCAACATCATTTTACAGCAACAAAACAACAACAACAACAACAACATAAACAACAACATAAACATTCATCAACAACAACATTCAACAACATCAGTCAAGTTCAACAACAACAACATAAACATGAACAACAACAACAACAACATAAACACCAACAATAAGAACATAAACGTACAATACATGCATGGTGAATAGTTTACGTACCCGAAACGAATTGAATAAGTAAACGAATTTTTTCCTCCTTTATTCGTCTTTCTTTCATCGTCTTCCTACTTTAACTTCGTTTTACGTTCTTTCGTAAAAGGGAAACCCAATAATGGACGATAGTGATATAGATTTCTGTTGTTTTGTAAAATGGAAACACAAAGACAAAAATTAGTGGTAGTGATGGCTTTGTACGTTAATCAAAGAACAAAATATAGTGATTGCGTGTTTCATTTTGTTTATGAAGATGAAAAAAATGGATCTGAATGAGTTAGGGTTGAAAGGTTTCTTAGCAATGATATGAAAATGGAAACTAAATAGACAAGATAAACAATGTTTCATGTTTTTGAATAACACATATTACCACGGTTGTTTAATCCAACCGCAGTGATATATGATTTTTTTTAATGAAATTTTATAGAAAGCCCCAGTTTTTTACAATTAATTTTTTTTAAACATGATATCACCATAGTTGTGCTAATCAATCGTAGTGAAATTAAATTTATTTTTAATTTAAAGATAAATAAAAAAGAAAGGCGCCACTATAATTTTACAGAAATCACAAAATTACTAGAGCTAAGATTCGAACCCATGTAATTTAGGAGATTTCACCGCAGTTGAATTGTTAAACAGGGTAATTTAAACTATTTTTATGAAAAAATAAATAAATGTTGCCGCCTGATTTTATAGATTTCACCTCAGTTGAATTGTATATAATTTTTGTATTAGTTCTTGCTCTTTGCCCACCTTGGTCCGCATAGGGTCCGGGAGTTCCAAACTTCTATTTTTGAAGATGATTACTCATACTTCTCTTGTAAGGATGAAGTTGTTCGCCATAAGGAGTAAGAAGTCCTAGCACATCATATTTGTTAGACATTAATTATTTTGGTGTTTTGCTCTACCAGGAGGAGAGAAGTCTTTTTGTTTGACCGTCTTTGAAATGAAAAGGAAATGCTCCAAAAACACAAAAGTGATCACATAGTAGAGGAAGACCGATATTCAATTAAGCTTTAAATGGGCATTTATATTGCTTTTAGGGATACAATTAGTTGTAAAGCCTTTTGAGTATCCTGACACGTTGCACGATAAGGTGCAATCGTTCGTCCAAGTGGTGAAGAAGAATGACGAAGCTTTAGCTCTTGCATATGAAACATTGATCAAGGTTACTCTCTTTAAGCCAAAAAAACGTTAGAGTTTTTTAGCAATATTATAGACAAGTTGGAGGACACTTTGAAAGAAGTTCAAGATAGTTGGAAGAAAACTTAGGATGGCCTTTGGAAGATGCGTCTTGAAAATATTTCAATGGCTAATGATTATATGAAGGCTATGGAAGAAGTTTTCTCCGCAATGCATGTATTTCGAGAATGCAATATAGCAGGTGGAACATTTTTATCCTTAAGTGCATATTTCACGAGAAAAAGTTCGTCTAAATCATGAAATGGTGGACTTGAAGTTGGCTCATGTTAGTTACTAGTGGAATGTGTAGTCTTGTAGGAGTTTTTTGTGTGTGAGGTGTTCGTACCCAGTGTAACTTTGATTTTAATGATTAAGTAAATTTCATGGATCCTGCTTGGTAGTGTGTATTTCAATTTCTATAACTTACTGTTATTTTTAAATGTTACGAAATTACTTTAAGTCCTGGGATTGTTCCTCTAGGAGATATCTTGTTTTGTGAGGTCTTGCTCCAAGTTTCATTGGAAGTCTTTGGGGATCATGCTCGGAAAAGGATCAATACTCCTTCTCTGCCCTAGGTGAAAATCTGGTTCAAGGTCGATGTAATTAGAATTTACATATGCCTCTAGAGTGGCTAGCTACCAAGAAAACGGGCGATCCCTTAGTCACCATTCACTACTATAAATAATAAATTCTATGACAAATCTTTCACCTCAGCCAACAGACAACCGAGGTGTATACTTTATTCACTTTACTGTTAAAATTGTGTTAGTAGTTCCTTAGGGACAAAAGGTCATGAGGATTTTCTCATGACAAACCTCAAGTGAACCCTTTACCATTTTATTACACAAAAATAGAGTTAAAAGTTATTTTATAATTCTGAATTTTTATTGCAAATATCATTAAAGAAAGTAAATATGGATTAGGTATCGATCATAAATTGGAAGGGCATGTTTTAGTTCCAGAAAGCAGAATTCTATACAACTAAGTATGAGACGACGAAAGTGTCTCGGATGCAGTTAAGAAAGCCCCATTTTTATAGTTGCGCGGAAAATCAATCTCAACAAAAAAACTGGGCTGACAAAAGTGGACAGATTATTTGCCCGAGTTAGGACAACATGCTGACGAAAGCAGGTGTTGTCCACTTTCTTGTTTTCCATAATATTGTTTCGTTTCTCATAATAGAATAAGAGGTTCACAAGAGTTTTCTTAGACAAAAATCATGTGCCATAGGTCCTGCTTTTTATTATAAATTATAATTGTCAAATTTCACCTGTTTAAAACTCAAACCCAATTTTGATCGCTTTAACTACACAAAAGTAGGATAGAATTCGGTATTTCAACATTTGGTCTCTGTGGTATGACAACTCTTTTTATTACATCGATACAACTGTGTAGTTAGGGTGTGTCAAGATTTTGGCGTCGTTGTTGGGAACCAAATTTGATTTGATGTTGAATTCTGTGTTATCACCTTATAGACTGAAGCATTTTACTGTTACTCGTTCTCTTTGCTATCATATGCGAAGAACCCGCAATGCAAAAAATCTTGTTGAGTAAATTAATGAAATCAAGCCTTTCTTTCACGAGAGATGCCAGTTACTAAGACAATAATAACATATGGCTGAAGAGGATAATAGACCATTCACCTATTGGGCCAAACTATTTTGATATTAAGCCATTTCTTGTAGGGTATGTTTTGGTAACCGAAGGCAGAATTCTAGACAGATAAGTACGAGACAACAAAAAATTATCTTAGACTCAATTGAGAAAGCCCAATTTTTATAGTTGCGTGAAAAATCAAACTTAACAAATAATATGAGCTGATGAAAAGGGACAAATTATTTGTCTGAGACAAGACAACAAGTTGATGAAAGTTGATGTTGTCCAATTTTCTCTATTTTCTATAATATTGATGTGTTTCTCATAATAGAATAAGAGGTTCATAAGAGTTTTCTTAGACAAAAATCATGTGCCATCGGACCTGCTTTTTATTATAAATTTTATTCGTTAAAATTTTATATGTTTCAAACTCTAACCCCATTTTGATCGATTTAGCTACACAACAATAGAATAGAATCCAATATTCAAACACTTGGTCTTTGTGGTACAAAAATCCTTTTTAATACTTCGATACAACAGTGAACTTGCGGCGTATCACTATTGCATTTGGAAGGTTGATTTTTTAAACTCTTACTGAAGTTCAATGTCGAGAATGTGTATCTCATGTAAAGTGGATACAATAAGAACTTCACGTATGTGAATTTCTAGATGGTGTTGTCTCCAAGTGAGAATTGGAGTTTCTCACGATAAATTCACGTAACAGGAGAAACACATGGTTATAAATAGTGTTAGGCGAGAGATGTAGGCGAAGAACTATTAAAGAGCATGTGCAAAGTAATACCGTTCTAACCACAAGGAATAATAAGTTCAAAGTATTGCTAACTAAAATTTCGATTAGACTCCGTGTTGTCCTTACTAAGGTTAAATTCAAATCGAAAGATACTTAACTGTATTAACAATCTTTGTATCCTTTTTCCGGAGTTGACATTGTCATTATTAGAACAAGTGTGAGATTATTGTAATTAATCACAATAATAATTACCATGTACGTTTTCCAAAATGACAAGAAAATATGTAAGTGAGATAATGAATAATCAATGCATGGAAAATAGTCCCACATAGAAAGTATCACTCACTTTAAAAGCACTTCTACAGAATTACATTCATTAACTCAACAAAAGAGCTAAAGAGGATATAGTGCCACATGGACAAATGTGGTGGTCCCAGTCTTATTCCACTCTCCTCCACACTCCCCCTCACCGATGTCACCATCGTCGACAGACTCTGACACCAGGATCGGGTCCAAGTTCGTGGACGTAGAGATGTTAATGACAGCTTATAAGAGATACTTGAGCATTTAGGCATGACGCGTCGCATCAATCAAATTGTACAATTGTGCTCCGACGACATGTCGTCTCATATGGCGGTGATTGTTGCTCTTATTTTTAATAGTCGTTGCTTAAAGTTTATTATTTGAATTCAGAAATAAGTAAGACTTCGTGAAATGTTGCAATAAGCAATCCGAAATAGGCAACACTTGTGAAGTGTTGCAGTAGACTAAAAATTACAACACTAAGTAAAAAGTGTTGCGGAAAGAGTGTGATTTATCAAGAATCACAACCTTATGAAACACCACTACTTAATATATATAAATTGATTATTGTGAATTTAGAAAAACATATAACAAAAGTACCATTTTTTTTCACTACAAATTTTTAATTTCACATATATATATATATATATATATATATATATATATATATATATATATATATATATATATATATATATATATATATATATATATATATATATATATATGAGGAGGGATCAAATTACACCCGAAGAGTTACACTACGAGTTACACTCATTCAATAACTACATCTCGAATTAATATTTTTTAAATTCAACCGTTGGATTGAAACATAATATCATATAGATCATACCTATAAAGTTTGAGCTTAATCTATAATGATTTACTATGTCATTGAATTACATCAAAATTAACGTTATATGAAAGCTCATTTTGACGTTAATCTTTGGATATCTTGATGATATAGTAAATCATTATAGATTAAGCTCAAACTTTATAGGTATGATCTATATGATATTATATTTCAATCCAACGGTTGAATTTAAAAAAAATTAATTCGAGATGTAGTTTTTGAACGAGTGTAACTCATGGTGTAACTCTTCGGGTGTAATTTGATCCCTCCTCTATATATATATATATATATATATATATATATATATATATATATATATATATATATATATATATATATATATATATATATATATATATATATATATATATATATATATATATATATATATATATATATATATATATGAAAGTGATTGAAATATTAATAAAAAATAATTTTATTTTCTATTTAAATTTGGATTCATTCAACTTAAAAACATTATCCAACACTTCAACAATGAGAACATTGAATGTGCTGATAGTGACAATGAATCACTCACGGATGCATAAGTGTCAGGAAAAGAGATGCTGATTCGGATTCGATGCAAGAAGAAGAAGGAAGTTTTGGTTAAAATGATGGAAAGATTCAATGGTTTGAATTATTTGTTGTGAATAGAGTGTGTTACCCTTTGGTGATTACTATGATTGCTCAGGTAAAAGACAATCTCTACCTTCCACTAAACATTTTTTTCCTATACTTTTTGGTTACGTCACTACTTTTGTCTTGCTTTATGATTGTATCTAATTATTAATACTTTTTGGAGACATATATTCTTGTTTAATACCTGCTCTGAACAACCCTTTCAATTAATGCTAATACTGTCAGACGATATGAAGTGTTTTAATCTAGGGATTTTGTTTGAGAAATTCAATTTGTCTTCTTTGGGTGTTTGTGTTATTTATATGCAAAATTTGTATATAAAGGAACTTATGAAGAAGCTGCTAATGGCAGCATTGAAGTTTATGTAATCTAAATAACATGAACAAGGCACTTGTGTTGTTGGGGTGCAGATTGAAAGTATTAACCACAAACGTAGATCTTTTGACAAAAAGTAAAAATAACACAACGTAGATCCCAAGATTGAAGTTAATGCTCAAGCATAGCTTACTAAAATGGATGGTGTTCGATTCGTGTCAAAATAGTAGTAGGAGTAGGATTGGACAATCATTCGATTTGAATTGATATCGAGTTTAAAATTTAAATTCAATCTAAACTGCAATTCATTTTAAAGGTTCAATTCTGGATTGTCTGCTGCACTCTCTCTCCTGCTGTCTGTCCAGCACCCATTACAGCCATTGGATTCATGATAATTTTTTCTCTTTTTTAGTAAATTGTATTTATTTATTTTCTCAGCCATTAGATTTTAGGCAGAATGGAGGGCTGAATGTAAAAGGCAGGAGATGATCCATGCTCGATTTTATTGGTTGAAATTATAATTTTTAACATACTTGATTAAATCGATTTAGTAGGTAAATCACATGATTTTAATTTGTTTAATATTTATTGGACAAAATCCATAAACGACCAAATTTTTTATAAAATTCACGATACATTTATTTTTTTTTAATTTTAAAAATAAAAAATAATCAAGAAAACTAAATTTTTATTACTGAAAAGATTACTATTATATGATATTATTTTCTAATATCATTTAATATTAGTTTTCATTAACATATACAAGTAAAAATAACATTTTAAATTTATATTGAATGTCTTTGTACTCTTGAAATTACACAATACCAGAATTAAATTATAAAAATGATGATAAATTGATAATATTATGAACTCCTTTTTTTATAATGGATCAGCTCTATAATATTAAAATAAAAGTAAATAAAAATAAATATTAATTGAGTTTGATATGGTTCGATTTTCAAAGGTTTCAAAATAATTATTCGAGTTTGATTGAACTAATTCAATATTGTCCAAATTGAACAATGGATCAACCAAACACCTGATGAAATATGATTTATTTGTACAAAAATAACAACGCATTTATTGGTTTCAAATTGACAGCTAAATTTTGTCCATCCTAAATAGGAATAGTAAGCATGGTTTATCAACTACCTACCTAATAATAAAACATACTATCAAACTCCCTAAATTACTCTTAATGCAAAAATTAATTACCCTTACAAAAATCCTTTTTTGTAATTTGCTAAATCAAAAATTTACTCCCACCAATCAAATTTGTTCATTGCTCCAAATGGCAATCTCAAATCATATTCCTATTGTTTCTTTATATTAACTATTGGATTTTGCTCAATTCCCCCATCTGTCTACTTTGAAAAACCAACTTTTCCCTCACTCTTTCTCCATCTATCTCGTCTCGTCTCGTCTCTCTATCTCGTCTCTCTCTCTCTCTCTCTCTCTCTCTCTCTCGTCTCTCTCTCTCTCTCTCTCTCTCTCTCTCTCTCTCTCTCTCTCTCTCTCTCTCTCTCTCTCTCTCTCTCTCTCTCTCTCTCTCTCTCTCTCTCTCTCTCTCTCTCTCTCTCTCTCTCTCTCTCTCTCTATTTTCTCTCTTTCATCTTAAACCCTGAATCACTGTCTCCATGTTTACTGCCATCATCACGGCCATGTTTTCATGGCAATCCTAAATTTCGACTTTGTCCTAGCAATTTCGTTTTCCTCCGCAAGCGTCGTCAGAGTGGCTCACGGTGGTGGAGGCAGGCGTTATGTCGGTAGTCGGCGCGAGATGGTGCTCCTTTTGCATCATCGGTGATAGCTCTCTCGTCACATTTTTCCATATCCACTCTCTTCCCTTTTCAAATGACGTATTCTTGTTTACTCACATCCACTTTATTCAGTTTTTGTGATTTTCATTTGCCAGGTTTGTGATTTCAAGAAATTTGACACAGATTCAAGGTTGCAAGGTTTGTAATTCCGATTTAGGTTTTGTGATTTTGATTCAGTTTTGAGATTATGATTTTTATTCTGTTTTTGTTATTTATGTAAGTTTTAGATCTGAGATTTCTTTTGTGTTTTAGATTAGTTTTCTGTTAGATTTGTGTACTGATAGAGAGATTTCTCTTTGCTCTTCAGCGAATAAATCTATTTTTTAAAATAAATTTTGCAGGCCTTGGAAATTTTTGTTTGGTTCATATTCTCAATGTTGTTGGCTGAACAGGTATGTTGTAAAACATGCCATCATGTCAGTTTGGGTTATATATTTGACTGCCTTGGTTTAATTGAGATGTAAAGCTGTTATCGAATTGCTTTTTCTTGGATGATACTACTCCTTCAAGTGCCTACTCCATCCTTTTTCGTTTTGTCTATATTTATTTTTATGTGAAACCGATACATAATTATTTTACTTGATTCCAAGTTCACATGGAATCCGACATCCCAATAAGTCATATGAATATTGTTATTCACAAAACTTAAATTTCAACGTGGTTCAGCAAACGAAATGAAGGTACTTCAATAAGTATCGACCCATCATCCATTAAGCATGACAAGAACTGGATGCTTAAAATTTGTAGCACGTGATAATCCGACTAATTTAAGTGAAGAACTGTCACCTAATATTGCGTTTGACCATGATACTTGTGCTTTTTTATGGCTTCCACAGGCACGGGTAAGACAGCAAGGCGAATATGAAATTGACAAGTCAATTGTATAGAGAGGAAACAACTGAATGACCGCTTATCAGTGGGTAAGTTGTACAAGCTATACATTCGGAGCAGCGATTGCTTTACTAAACTTTTCTTAATAGTATTGCTTTATTAAAATTTTCTTAATATTTGTATATTATCTGAAGCAAAAGACTCAAAGTTGAAGTTACTCAGTTCCATATTAAGAAGCCTTTAGTTTGCTGAATCCCTAAACTCACGTAGCAAAAGATATTGAAGTAGTGTAATGGAGCATTTGAGAAGTCTTATTTGGGCTTATCTCATAACATGAGCAAAATTGAGTACACATATAAATGTTTGCTAACTATTCTCAATTTATGTTTATAAGCGTCTAAAGATAGATTATAGAAATACGCTTGGAGGTCCTGGATTGGCTCCTGGTGTCAGGTTTCTCAAAAATGGTCCTACTAGTGGGTTGGTCAATGTAGTTGCAACTGTGATGAATCTTCATGGATTTGAGGCTCCAAGTGACTATGAGACAACCCTCATAGGAGTATTTGATAATTGAATTTCGCTTCAATTACTAAGTCTTCATAGTCAACTACTAATTAAATTTCGCTTCATAATTGACTGTACGACCACCATAGTTGATTATTATAAATCCATTAATTATTATGGCACATATATATTTAGTTATGACCCATCTATAATTAGTTATGAGGCTTTGTATTTAAATATATCCATACCCTGATATATTAAGCAAGAGAAAACTAATTTTGCAAATTCTCAAATTTGTTTTCTAAAGATTTGTAAAAAGATGAAATTTGAAATATGTTTTTTCTTGAGTTTGCGTATCATTTTAGTACTTAGAGAGTATCATATTTATTTTACACATATTATCCTAAAAAGATAATAAATCTTGAGTACAAAATCAAATGATAAGCTTTTAGCGTATAATTTTGTTTCATGGTGCAAATCATTATAAACTCATCGCTTTTTGATTTTTTTCATTCTTTGATGATATTTTCGATAACTTGGTTTGTTCCCATTTGGCATCATCAAAACCTGTTAAGCATATAGAATCAGTTCTTATTTTTTGACGATGACAAAATAAATCTCTAGGAAGTGGCTTAGAAGAAAGGTTAAGATGAAAAAGAATTTTGAATTTTAACTGCCCCTGATGAATATAGCAATTATACTCCGTGTGAGAGTAAATTTTCCCACTTTAGAAGTATAAAAAATTGGGGAAAATATTACCTAATAGAAGAATAATCCTGAGAACCACATTTCAAAAAGCATAAGCCATAATTTTGTCACATTATAGGAGACATCCAATTTTTTAGGAAAACACTTTTCTAGCCTTTGGGCTTAGATTAAGTTTGGAATTTATCTATGCATTTAAATTCCCCCCCCCCCCCCCCCCCCCCCCTTTTCTCTTACTCATTATTATGGATATAAAATTTGTATTACTTTGTGAGTGTATTCAACAGGAACCACTAGTGGTAGGATAGAGAAGAAGATGATAATGTAGAAATTTAATTAGAAAGGATACCTATAGTATACATATTCAAATAAATGGAAAAATTATCTTCCTTATTTTTGTTAATGTAGTATGTGTTGAGATTTATTTTTCACATCAAATCTTATAAGTAGTTCTTCAAAAAAAAAATTATTTTGAAGATTGATTCCTTTCTCCCTTTTGAGATAGCTCATGTGATATTGTCAAGAGAAAAGTATTTTTAGGTTTTCTATTCATTTGATAAATCATTGTCTTTCATTTCTAAGAAGTTATTTTTAGAATACTTTCACAAACAAAAGCTTCTACCTCTATAACATTGGGGACTGGATTATGGCGTGTGATTTAAGGATGAATGAATATAAATCCTAGATTGTACATTCCTATATCTTCTTTTTTATTTTTTTTTTATTTATCTATCGCGCTTAAATCTTTGCTTCATCTCCTCTCTTAAAATTGACTAAGTTATATCAATCATTTTTGTATAAAAAAATTTAAAAACCATCGATCACAATTGATCCTCCCCCTTCTAGTGTTTTAAGTCACTTGGTCATATATATATATATATATATATATATATATATATATATATATATATATATATATATATATATATATATATATATATATATATATATATATATATATATATATATATATATATATATATATATATATATATAACGTGTGTGTGCATGCATGTTTGTGTGTGTGTATGTGTATGTGTGTGTGTTCGCGTGTGTGTCCACATGTGTATATGCACATGCACGGGCGTGTGTGAGTATTATGATGTGTGTTTTTATTTAAGTAGGGGTGTTGTTACAGGATGCAACTCACTCTTCCCTCCTTTTTAGTAACGAAAAATATATTAATATAAATAAGGAAACATTAGATTACAAAATGAGTACAATCAGAACATTTAGAGGACTTATCTATTGGCATAAGACGTGCCTTGATAAGCCAAAAAAACATAAACAAGAACAATAATGAAACCATGCAAACAATCCCTATACAAAATGGCATAAAAAATTAAGTGATCGAGAAAAATTAAAACACCACTCTTCCATGGAGAGACCAACTATAGCCCATCACCCAATACCACCATATATTAAAAGTCACTTGAGCCGCTATCGACTCAGATAGAGGATAAGATTCTCCAACTACCCAGAGAAAGGACATGAGTAGTTCAAAGACTTCTCAAAATATCATTTTCAAGTAAAAATGATTTTTATGTCTTCCAAGTCCTTCACGTTTACAGTGTGCCTGATTAAACCAACTATTTTCAAATTTTCCAAGTAGACCAAACCACAACATGACACACCAAACCACGTACATCGGAAGGACAAAGGACAAAGGACCACCCTAACCAACTAAAATATTCTATTCCATAAAGCCTAAACAATATCACATGTAATAAATATATGAGAAGTCGACTCAAGAAGACCACCAGATAAACTACAGGAGACCCCATCTGGATCCAAAGTGCACCTATCTTAAACAAATTAGGGAAACTTATCAAAGATAAGTTTCCAAGAGAATACTACAATCTTGGACAGAACAAAACTAATGTATAAACAGGACAAAACCCAATCCACTCTATTGAGAGGAAGAACACTATAGGCCGAAGCCACCGAGTAAACTCCATCTTTCCCAACCTCCCACCACCAGCAATCGTACTCTTAAAAAAGGGTAATCCTTTCCACAACATGAAAAACTCTACAACTAACCTATATTTTCATACAAAAAGTGATCTTTGCCACCGAATATTCCACCTCACCATACCCTTCTCCAAAATGCTACCTCGTCCACCGTATTATCATAATATACTTGTGATTTTATAAATTCTCAGTAACTTAAGCATGAAAGTCTTTACAGATATATCATATTTTTTTATGGATCAAAGCACTCATATTATGACAAATAGTTCATTGTGTTGGGGTTGGTTGAAACTATACATGTCGAAGAAGTTCTACATTGTTTAGTTTTGTAAAGGAAAAAGGAATCCAAGGATTTATAATGGATTCAAGTTATTCATTACAAGATGCACCAGTCAAAATTACTTTAAGCTTGTATTTGACTTTTTGTTCTTTTATACTCTTGTGTTAAAGTGTTGTGAGATATAGTTAAATATTTGCTTTAGAGGGTGTGTGTGTGTGTGTGTGTGTGTGTGTGTGTGTGTGTGTGTGTGTGTGTGTGTGTGTGTGTGTGTGTGTGTGTGTGTGTGTGTGTGTGTGTGTGTGTGTGTGTGTGTGTACCAGTGGTCTAAGGATGGTTGAAGGTAAATTATGTGTTATAACAATTTTTATATAGTGTTATTCTCTACTTGTAATTTGACAATGGCCCTGGTTTTTTCTCCGATTTTGGAGTTTCCACGTTAAATTCTTGAGTTTTTATTGTATTTCTCTTTTTTCTCTATGCATTTGTTTTTTTTCTCCGAAAAGTGATATCAAGCTTTTGGTTTGATATGGGTATTGGAGTTATTAGTATGGTTTGTGGTTGCTACTTTGTCTGATCTTCCACATCACAAGAAAGGTGGTGTTGTGAAAGAGTTGTCACAAGTTCTGTTATACACTTTGGCTAAAGAAAATTGATGGAAGAATTGTTTTTGACTTATGGAATGTTCAAGTCATAGATGTGTTAATACAATTAGGATTACACAAGGTGTTGTTTAGTGATTAGTACATGAGCATTAATTGATATTGATGATGCAAGGTGTACTATGAGATTATATCGGTGTTTGAAGAGCTTTTTGTCATAATGGAAGTTGCACCATAAGTTTCCAACCTTGTTTTGACATGTGAAATTATTGGAGTGGTTTAACTTCAATTGAAATATATTCTTCATAATAGAGTATATGATTGTCGGTGATGACAATGTGAAATTCTTAGAGTGATTTATCTTCAAGTGAAATATAATTTTCATGAGAAAGTATGGTATTTATGGTGGAGCATGATTGTCGGTGATGTGAGAATTCTTGGAGTGATGTAGCTTCAAGTTATTATATTCTTTATGGTGGAGTATGATTGTAAATGAAGACAACGGAAGTTCATGTATTATTTTCAATTAAGGTGGAGATTGTTGGGGTTGGTTGAAAGTATACATGTTGAAGAAGTTTCATATTGCTTAGTTTTGTAAAGGAAAAAGGAGTCAAAACTGTATAATGAATTCAAGTTCTTCATTAAAAAATGCACTAGTCAAAATTATTTTAAGTTTGTTTTGACTTTCTTTGTTCTTTTATACTCTTTGATATTCACATAGAAAATGACATGTTAGAATATTTATTTTGAAAAGTGATATAGTATGATATACCTAATTTGACCGCACGTGATTTTCTTTTATACTATATAAATTAAAATAAATCTTGTATATGCTCCAATGGTATTGAATAACAAAACAACTAGTCCCATAAAATAATTATTCTATGAAATTTCAACGATCAGTGTGAAGTTTGGAAGATATGAAAAAGATTTATCTATTTTATATTTTATTATTTTTATAAGAAATCTTTTGGAGTGTTATATATAATATTAATTTGATGGTACAATTACAATATGTTATAAACTAACATCATTGTCATCTCTCTTATTTATGAAATACAGAAGTCAATAATTAATTAAAAATTAAAAATTATAAAATTGATAATAATTAAAAATATAAAATTATTATGTTTGTCGTTTCTAATATTTTTGTCGTTGATGAAAGTCATGTCTAATGTTGCATCACATGTAAAAACTGAGTAAATAAATCAAAGAATATTAAACGGGATCTCGGTCACTTAACTCAATTACTCTTTCCCCACATTTTTATGATTATATAATGTATTATGCACTCTATTCATTTGCAATCACACATAACTTCATTGAAAGAAATATACACGAGTTTATAAATGAGTTTCACAAGTGAACAGCACTAATAGATTCTATTTATTTATCATTTGTGTATATCTCTTTCATTGAGATTGATTAAGTCTCTACTATAAAATATATAATATGTATTTATCTCAGTTATTTAATTAATCGAAATAATAGCTTACATTTAGGCGCTTTTATTTTCTTAAAAAAAAAATCTATTATAACAATCTGTAATTAACTAGATATTTATACATTTGCACGGATAAATTTATTTAATATGATATAAATTTTATTTAATTATAAAATGAATAATAATATAGATTTAATTTTGACATTTGAAAATAAAAATTTTGTACCTCCAATAAAGACATTTGTTAATTGAAATAAAATATGTATTTTGTTGATAGTGACCCGTGACAAAAATATAAATTCTGACATTTGAAATTTTTATGTGTTCCTCTTTCTTCTATTAAAAATTTTCAATTTATTTATGGTTTGAAATATAAAAAGTGAAATAGAAAATGGAAGAGAAAAATTGAGAAAGTGTAGGAAAGAGAAAGATGAGTGAAATTTGAAATTTGAAAAAGTAAGGGAGCCACATTTTATTTAATTATAAAATAAATAATAATAATAATATAGATTCAATTTTGACATATTTTGTGTTTCAAATAAAGAAAATTGTTAATTAAAATAAAATAGAATAAAATAGATATTTTGTTGATAGTGACCAGTGAAAAAAATATAAATTTTGACATTTGAAATGTTTATATGTTTCTCTTCGTTCCATTAAAAAGTGAAAGAGAAAATGGAGAGGGAAAAATTGAGAAAGTGTAGGAAAGAGAAAGATGGGTGAAATTTAAAATTTGAATAAGTAAGGTAGCCACATGTCATGTTCTTGTTGATTTAGAAGGAGAATATTACATATTTTAGGTTATTACTAAAAAGTCCATAATGTAGTGTAAATACTATTAACATTAACTAGTAACATACCCGTGCGTCCGCACGGGTATACAAAAATTAGTGTAGCATTATTTGAATCATATGAATAAGATGAATAAAAGTAAATAACTAATATATTTGGAAGATTGAGTATTAATAGATAAATTTACAAATCATACTACATCAAAAGAATAAATGAAATAAGAAGGCAAAAAAACTTTTGACATACAAAAAAACTTTTGACATACAAATAATTTTTTTAATAGACAAAAAAATTCACTAAAAGGAGTAAAAGATACTCTAAGTAAATTACAAACTGAAAACTCCTACATTCTAAAACAACATAGAGATAGAATATTCTAAGTATGAAAATTATAAGAATTTGGAATCTTACAATAAGAGCATAGCCAAATCCACGCATTCAAAATTATCTCCGACAAACAATCGTTAATAGTAAAAATCTCATCTTTAAAAATGATTGCATTCCGCTTCAACCAAATACTCCAAGTCGTAGCCAACCAAATTACCGCTGTAGTATTTCTTTTGTTGAAACTCCTAACCTTGTCATAATAGTCAAAGAAACTTTCAAATTTCTCTAAGAATAACTCCTCTATAGGGGCAATCCACTCGTCCAAATTCTCACTCCAACAATAAAAATTTTAGTAAATATAAATGTGATACTTTATAAATGTGATAAAAAAAACCACTGTGCAAGAGTAAGTGAAAAAATGTGATAAATTTTAGTAAATATAAATTTTATTCCAGTACAGAATTTATAAAAAGGCCACTGTGCAAGAGTAAGTGAAAAAATGAGATACTTTATTAAAATAATACTTCAATTTCCAGTACAGAATATATAATAAAAAACTATTGTGCAAGAGTAATTGAAAAAATTGATACGGCAATGTACTAATAAATATATTATTTGAAATCTGTGTTTACGTATAAATTATATAAATTTTGAAACTAAGGCAACTTAGTTATATGACCCAGTGGTAAAGTAGATGTAAATAATTAAAGGTTGTCCGTTCAATACCACCTTACCATCTGAGTTATATGATGTTCTAAATTTATATATAACATGTTTAAAAGTTATTGGAATATGATGTTCTAAATTTATATATAACATGTTTAAAAGTTATTGGAATATTATATGTTAAGCTCAGTAGACATATTATTATAAGGCATGTACAAATTATCTAAATATGAATCATAACTTATATAGATTTTTAAATTTAGAGTTTAGTGTAATTATTAAATTCCGATAAGTGAAATTCTTTAAGAACCTTATCACAAAAGATAAGAAATTCGATATTCTAAAAAATGAAGAAACTCGTGAGGAAGGTTTTCCACGAATTGTTGAAACACAACTTGAAATTAGGATAAGCAAGAGAGTTTGAAAGGCTAAGGATCTAGGACCGAACAAAAATAATTCACGATTTATTTCATTTATCTCGTGGAAGGAAATGGTGAGAATTTTCTTCAAAAAATTTATATCATTCTTCATGTAAAAGATGATCCTAAAACTTAAAGGGTAGAATTAGCTTCAAAGGACTCCTCCTTTTTGAAGGAAACCGTCCAAGACAAAATGAATTCTATTATGTCAAACAAAAGGGTTTTTAGACAAAAGGAAGGTGGTGATTATTTCAACATTTATGTACCAGTAGCAAGGATGACGACAATCAAAATTTTATTTGCATTACGTACCTTCTTTGCATGTCCTTATATTTCATCAAATGGATGTCAAAACAAAATTCCTAAATAGAAATCTTGACGTGGAGATTTACATGGAACAACCGGAAGATTATGTGAAAACAAAATTCCTAAAAGGATATTGTGAAGAATACATCATATATCTAGTTTAATTTTGATGAGGACAAAGATGGTCAAAGAATAAAAGGACCAAAAATGTCATTCACATCAATGATGAAGTAGATCAAGAAGGTTGAACATAGAAATTCAAGTGAAGATTTGAGACAAGCAAACATAACTAAGGTGCTAATTGCAATTCATATTATATTACTTTAAATTGCTCATCATTTCACCTCTCACTTCATCTAAAACCTTCTTGCATCATCATGCATGATTATACATGAATCCTTGACATTAAAAATATATTTTAAGGGTTGAAAGAAATACGTGGTGTTTGAATACCAAGTATAAAAGTTGCAAAATTGAGTTTTGAAAAAAAAGTGGTAATCGACTAACATAAGGTGGTATTCGAATATCAGTATTAAAAGTCATAATGTGTCTAACTAATTGCAATGCTTCACGATTCAATTCTAAATTTATATTCATTTCAAACGAATATTTTCCTAATTCTTGTGACAAGCGTTTGCACACAAAGGTGTGTGAGAAAAAAACTATGATATTCCTTTATCTCTATGTTGGTGATATGTTAATCATTAGCAACGGGATGAATGAAGTTTTAAAAATAAAGAGGTTTCTAATTTCCACATTTAAAATAAAAGATATTGCACAATTGTCACTATTTTGGGATCAAATTAATGCGAAATAGTGGGGTTTATGAACTTAGTCAAATACACTTTATTGAGAAAGTTCTTGATAAGTTCAAACAGTCATATTTTAAGAAAATGAATATTCAATTTAATCTTAGTGTCAAAATAATGATGGAAAAGTTATGGCTAAATTAGAATATACAAGTGCAATTGGTTGTCTGAAGTAATATACTAGACCTGACATAACATTTGCAGTTAGTAAAATGAGTAGATTTACTAGCAATTCAAATAGTGAGCATTGGAAGGCCATCACGAGGAGTTTTGGTTATATTTTGAAAACAAAAATATTGGCCTTCATTATGGTAGGTTTCCTGCCATACTAGACGGATATACAAATGTGAGATGAATATCGAGTGTTGTAGAACATAAATGCATAATTGGGCGAATATTTACACTAGTTGGGGCACAAATTCTTGGAAGAGTAAGAAACAAACATGAATCACTTTTTTAACCATGGAATCAGAATTTTTGGCTCTTACTTCTGCTGGTCAACAAGTTGAATGGATGGGAGATATTTTGTTGGAAGTTTTGTTGGCTAAAGACAATGGTTCAAAGGTGTTGATACAGTGTGATAGTCAAGCCATTTTAGTTTGAGCATTCAGTGAAGTGTAAATGGAAGGTCTAGACACATAGGACTGAGACATTTTCTCGTGAGAAAATTGATTAAGGATGGAATCAATTCACTCACATATATAAGATCGAGCTATAATTTGGCTGATCCATTTACTAAGACACTAACTATAGACTTATTAAAGACAACCTCGAAAGGTATGAGATTGAAACTCCTTGAATAAAATTTCCAACATCGGTGGCAACCTAATCTTACGTTAACAGAGCATGAATCTCTAGATTTAATGGGTAACAAGTCGTTGGTTTAGATATTTGAAAGACATTTTATAAAAATGTGGACTAGTTTAAATTGAGGGTTGAGTTTTTTCAAACTCTTAATGAAGTTAAATACCAAGGATATATGTCTCATGGAAAAGGATACAATATGAACTTCATCTATATGAATTTCGAGATGGTGCCGAATCAAAGTGAGAATTGGAGTTTCTCTCACAAAAAAAATCAACAGGAAAGCATATGACCATAAATAAGTGCTAGGTGAGAAATGTAGGCGAAGAACCCTTAAAGACAGTGTGTATCGTAACGCCAGTCTAACCACGTGGATTAATGGTTTAAAAGTATAGCTATGTAACATTCTAATTAGATTTTGCGTTGTTATTACAAAGGTTAAGTTTTAAATCGAAAGATACCTAACTGTATTAACATTCTTTGTTTTGCTTTTTTTTTTGAATTAGTCTTGTCATTATTAGAACAAGTGGGGGTTAACAATAATTAATGACCATGGGTGTGTTCTAAAATGACAAGAAAAATATGTAAGTGAAGTTTATTTTTTTTAATTCATAAATAGACAATGCTTTGTGAAATATTGTAGTAGGTTGTTTGACTTTTGAATTCCAAAACACATAATGGTTTGTGAACAGTTGCAGCAGGCTGTTTGAATTGAATATAGGAAACACTTCGTAAAGTGTTGTAGAATGTGAAACAGTACAACCTTTGAAAACTGTTGTTGTAGGAAAACAGTGCAACGTTTGAAAAGTGATGTTGTAGGCAAAATAATGCAACATTTAACAAAATTGTTGTTGAAAGTGTGTGTTTCGTCAGGGGTCGCAACCTTATGAAACAACACCAGTTTGGCATATAAATCTAGCATTCCGGACTCAGAAAAAATATTAGAAAAACCTATTTTCTTTACATAAAATTTTGGATTTTATCATGGGTATTCATGCGTTCTAACTCTAAGATATTTGAGAGTGCTTGAAATACTTATGAAGAAAATGATTTCGTATGAAATATAAAACAACCGTTGGTGTATGTCTTTTGATAAAATATAAAAATGCAGCAGTAGAACAATAACAACAAGATTCAAACTCGTGACCTTGTGCCACTTTTTAGCATTGATGGAAATTCCAACCGTGATGAAAAGTGGCTTAAAAATAAATAAATAAACAAAATTGTAGGTGCTAGGATTCGAACTCGCCATGACCAGGCACTACTTTTCACCATAGTTGGAAGTTTCAACCGTGGTGAAAAATGGGCTTAAAAATGAAAATAAAAGAAAAGTGTTTGATTGAATTGATTCTACCACGGTGAATCCTTTAGCCGTGGTGAAGTAAGGTTCTGTGATATCACGAAAGATATTTTTTGTAGTAGGATAGAATCCTCCTCATTCTATTTTTGGTTAGGCATATTTCACATGTCTTCATTTTGGCACATATTTCCACAATTGGAATAGAACATGAATATGTTTTCATATCGAAAATCTATCCATACCTCACCATCTTTGGGGTTTCCAATGTCCATTCCTGGTTTGTGCGGGTTAGAGATGTTAGCAAAATATTGACTTTTATTATAGTCACTTTTTCAAGATATTCATGTAGATCAGCTACTAAGACTTCTTTAGAAATGTGCCCAATTTCTTTCCCATTTGTTTAGTTCCTATCTTGAAAGGCACCTATTCCCCCTCAAATTTGAACTAGATGAGGATGTTGTTAAAATTAAACTCATTTAGAGATACTCCATCTGACTATGGTTGAACCATTGGCCAAACATTATGAAAAATGCATGGATTCCCTTTTAGAATAAACTTATAATCTTCATTTTTACCGACAGAGATATTTAGAAACTATTCTTTAAGCTCTACGATTTTAATTCCAAAGGGTTTCACCATATGTTAAAGAGGTGCATAGTGGGGAATCCATTATGAGTAGGTTTTTGGACAAAAACTTTGCTATGATGATGTTCTTTTAGACCTTTGATGACGCCATTGTCATCATAACCAGAATAATCGCTGTCTTGATTAGTGGAAGCGTTATCTTGGATATGATTTATTTTTTTAATTTGTATTATTTCTTTGTTGATTTTGATTTTGCGGTTGAAGAGAGTTGTAGATCTGTTAACTCTGGTTTTACTTGCGGTTTGTGTTGTTTTGGAGGTGTTGTCGTTGAATTTTGTTTTCAATTGGTTGGTAAATTTGATCTTTTTTGTACGACATCATTCTCCAATCTAGAGCCATGATGATTGTTGAACTTGATCTTTTTTAGCGTGACTGAATTCTCCAACCTAGAGCCAGGATCTAGGAAGGAACACTTAACTAATAGGGGAGGGGGTTTGCTTGGGATATTTAGATCTTGGGAGAATTTAGCCATGCTAAGATATAAAGGACAAGAAATAATTTCACCACAAAAATGTTCAGAGAGGGAAGAGACTAAAAAACAAGAAAGAAAGTCGGGGTTTTGAGAAGATGTTGTGAAGAATTCATGAAGAATTTTGAAGGATTCATGAATAATTCATGAAGAGAGTTGTAGATCTGTTAACTCTGGTTTTACTTGCGTTTTGTGTTGTTTTGGAGGTGTTGTCGTTGAATTTTGTTTTCAATTGGTTGGTAAATTTGATCTTTTTTGTACGACATCACTCTCCAATCTAGAGCCATGATGATTGTTGAACTTGATCTTTTTTAGCGTGACTGAATTCTCCAACCTAGAGCCAGGATCTAGGAAGGAACACTTAACTAATGGGGGAGGGGGTTTGCTTGGGATATTTAGATCTTGGGAGAATTTAGCCATGCTAAGATATAAAGGACAAGAAATAATTTCACCACAAAAACGTTCAGAGAGGGAAGAAACTAAAAAACAAGAAAGAAAGTTGGGGTTTTGAGAAGATGTTGTGAAGAATTCATGAAGAATTTTGAAGGATTCATGAAGAATTCATGAAGAGAGTTGTAGATCTGTTAACTCTGGTTTTACTTGCGGTTTGTGTTGTTTTGGAGGTGTTGTCGTTGAATTTTGTTTTCAATTGGTTGGTAAATTTGATCTTTTTTGTACGACATTGTGATACCCCAAAATTTGCCCGCATCTTTTTCAAAAAAAGAAGGCAACAGACTTCTGTCTAAAAATTGAGAGTTTCATATAATCTTGGATTTTATTTCATAAATATCCTGATTTTATGAATACTCGGTTTTTAGAATTTTTATTATACGGTATTTTGGCTCGCTGTTGAATTTATTCTTACACAAACGCCAATTACTGTTTATCACTTCACACACGCTGTTTATTTGAGATTTATTTACAGATAAATAGTGCTGACGCAATTGGTATAGAATTAAATTTTTTGCAGGCGCAAAGTCCGGGGATTCAGACTATACTGGTAACGAGTAAATTATTATTAGTTTTTTGTTTCCCACTAATTTTTGTACTATATTCTATTATTTTCAAAATCTTTTCCTTTCTTTTCAAATCTCTTTCTTTCAAAATCAAATCCTAACTTTATTCTATACAACTTTCTTTCAAATCCTACTACCACTCAAATTTTCCTTTTTTGTACGGAATCACTTCATTCCTCAATGTCTCTATCCTTCTTTTCACTCTATAAATACCTCTCATTTTTTCCATAAATACTCACATCAAATTTCAACTCATCTCTCAAATTTCTACCTCATATTTATTTTCTCTTCTTCCCCGGCAAAAATGGCGAAGTGGATGGATACGTGTTTTCTTATGGTCATCACTGTTTTAGTGGTGATCATGTCCTTTTTCTGTCTGCATAGCCCTGAAAAATGAGGACCTGGGTTGTTTACACTCCCGACCATCTATATGTTGTTATTTATAGCATGGGTTTTTAATCGTCATTTTTAAAGTTTGTCGTATCTTTTGTTTTCAAATAATGTACCGTTTATTTGTCGTACTGTTCATTATATTATGTAATATTTGTACTGTCAGTATTAAATGTCGTACTATCTGTCGTACTGTAGTTTAATTATCCAGATAATATTTTGTGTGTTTTCTGCCAGTTAAATATTTATTTTTCTGTGCCTTAAATATTTTTCAAGGTTATTATCGGTAATTTCGTTCGCGTACAGTATATTTTATTTATTTATTATGTCTGTGTTTTTCTAACAACTCATGCAAATAAATTTTCACCATTAACACAACAAAAAAAAACAAAAATAAAAAATTAACTTTAACTGTTGAATTTTCACTTTAACTGTTACGTTAATGCCCGAACAGTCAGTTGACAGTCAAACCCGCTGACAGCACAATTCTCCGTGTTTTGTACCATCAATCAAATCAATCTTTTGCATTTCAAAATTCCAAGATTTTTGTTCTAGAAGTCTTCTGAACATCACGTGATCAGCAGAGACTCAGCACTGCACAAAAATCAGGTACGCTTAACTGTCTCCTACACAAACAGTCCCTAACTAGGGTTTTTGTTTTTTTTCAGGAGAACAAGTTTTTTGAGACCTCAAATGGATTTCATGGACCTCCATATATCTCAAAGTACCACCATACAAATTTTCAAACTTCAATTCGCTCAGACGCACAGTCAGCAGCTCAAATAGTCAACAGACGACCAGTTTGACCGAAAAGTCAAGAGACAGTCAAAAATGAAATTTTTTGTCAACATCCATATTTTGTCAAAAGATTCATCATTTGATCATTGGTTGAACATAATTCATCAAGGAAAGATAAAAAATCAACAAAACCCTAAGTTTCAAAATTAGGGTTTTCTCCTAAAAAGTCAACTGAACTTTGACCGGCCATAACTCTCTTCTCGTTCATTCAAAAAATTCCAACCAAAGCTTGTTTTGAAGGAAATTCAATTATATTTCAAATGCAATTGATCCCATGGTCATTGGATTCACCATTTGGAAAATATGAGCCCAGACATTACATGTCATTTTCAAAGTCAACAAAAAGTGGTTTTTTGTCAAAGGCCATAACATCAAGATAACTTCTCCAAATGAAAAAAAGTTTCCAAAGTAGCTTGTAGAGGACATCTTGAGGTTTCTAAAAAGTACAAGAACTCCTTCATATGATCAAAATTGAGGGATTTATGCCTTGTTAAAGTTGGCTATTTTTTGGGAAAATGCATGAAATCAACATTGATCAAAAATGTTTTTTTTCAAAAAGGGGCCAAGTTTTCATGATCCAAACATGTTCCCAATAATGTTAAGGGCCTCCCACGACCAACCTAAGGCCCATAACATTTTTATTTCTTTTTTGGTTTAATTTTATTACATTTAAAGTTAAATTGAAAAAGAAATGGTGAAGGATAATGATACATAGCTTTGATCTTAAGCTAAAGTCATCAAGAATGGATTCCACTCTGCAGCATGAAGGTACATAGCAGGCCTAGGGCAAGAGGGTGAAGAAAAATCAAGCCATGGTTGCTTGAATTCAAAGCTTTATATTATTTAAAAAGTCAAAAATTCAAAGGCACTTAATGCTTGTTAGCTTAAGATTTAAGTACCTCCATGGCCTATAAATGGAGTAGAACACTTCAGTAACAAAGAGACAGAAGTTCAGAACCAATACTATGCATATACCACTCTTGTAACAACTTGTAATTTTGAAGAAAATTTAGAATTCGAATTTTAAATTTCAGCTAGTTTCAATCCAAACAAACATCATCTCTGAACTTCATTGAACCTATCCAAATAAATTCTAAGCATCAAAACCTCACAAATCGAGCTACACAAGCCACGGTTTGTTCAAACAAAAATCAACTCGTATCTGATCATTCATGCATGTTTAATAAGATGTAGACATATATTTGTGTTTAGATTGGTGCTCTGGTCGTTTCTGGAGCTCTAATTGAGTTTTAATGGCCGTTTGTAGAATATACCATTTTAGGGTTCTTAAGCTAAAATTTGGGATTTTTCGCTAGAGGCAAAATTAGACAAAACTAATGGCATATTTGAACTCAGTGGATCAAGGCTAGTTGACTTCATAGGTCGCAAAAAATGTTTGCATGAGTTTACCCCTATTCGCTATTTTGCAGGTTTGAGAATCACTTATTACAGCGTTGTTCTCACAAAAGCGCTGTTAAAAGTGGTGGCGAGAGGTTGAAGATGATGAGGTGTCCTCACCTGAGTGGCCAGTGTGCGCGCGCGTTTTAATTTAATTTTTCTCTAATTCAGTGCTTTGCAGGTGATTCACGTGCCATGCTCCTTCGCTTCCAGGCCATCTGATCTCATTAATTCCCCCATCCAACGTGCCTGAACGCTCATCCTTACCATAGACCTTCCTATTAACCACACCAGATCATCAATTAATATATTTTTCTATTTTATTTTATTTACTTCTAAAATTAATTTAAAATTGTTTAAAAAATAAAAAAATATAATAAAAATATTTTTAGGTTTATAAAATAATCTATTAATTTTTGACAAAAAATATTTTATTTTTCTTAATAATTGAAATATTTTGTTTAATTAATTAGTATATATTTATATATTTGCTTTTTAATTATTTCAACCAATCACAAAAAATCAGAAAAAAATTGTTCTTTTTATTAAATTAAGTTTATATCTTATAGACTAATTTTGTACATATTTAGAATATTTTTCTCTTTAAGTTTTAATTATGTGTGTAATTATTTGTATAATTATATGTTAATTTAATTTAATAATTTCCAAAACAACTTCAAAAAAAAAATAGTTTTATTTTAAAATTAATTAACAAACAATATGAATATATTTTAGACTTAATTTTTAGGTTTAAATTTTATTTCTACCTTTTTCTCATTTTAATTAAATTAATTATGCATTAATTTTAATTAAAATCAACCATACAAAAAATCCAAAAATATTTCTTTTATCTTATTGCAATTTAAATTCATAGATAAGTGTATAGGTTGTCAAAATCATGTAAATAGCGTAGTTTACATTTCCCGCACAATCGATGTAATAGCGTAGATTTACTTTCCGCATTTTACATTCCCGCACTTTAAATTCTGTACATATAAAACTGCGTGTATGTCAAAGATAAAAACTAAAGCGTTAGATCACTAACTTCAAAGACAAAAATATCTGAATCAGAACACAATCACACTTGCACCTCTTAGGGTAATCCCTCTGTTACTCTTTTCAAAAAAATCAAATTCTACTGTTTCAAATACAAATTCAAACTTTTGTTTACATCCGGTAAAAGAGAATTTTCTAAAAGAAATAGGAAAGGACCTTATAAACTTAGGGTAGATCTCCTAATTGCTTGCTCAAATCAAAACAAACAAATGTCTCATATATCATTGTTTTTTTAAAAATAAAACTTTCAAAAAAGACAATACTTGGTATATATCCAAACAAGGATCATTACGAAGTTAAAGCTCTTTTTTCAAAACATCTTTCGAAAGATAAAACACTTTGTATACATCCGCACAAGGATCATTACAAAGCCAATTTACAAAGGTATTTTAAAACCACATACAAGCATTTCAAGGCAAGACAAATGATTCAAACAAGTGAGCTAAGCAATTAAGAGCCCATGGATAACCATGGATACAAAGGGTGCTAACACCTTCCCTTTGTATAACCTACCCCCTTACCCAAAATCTCTTAAAGGTCTTTTTCTGTTTCTTTTATAAACCTTTCCTTAATTGGATAAAATAAAAGTCGGTGGCGACTCTCTGATTTTCAAAACTCAAAAACAAAAGAAGAGTCAGTTCGTATCTCTCTCACGAGATATAAAATCGAGGGCGACAGAACTGGCGACTCTGCTGGGGAACTTTCAAAAAAAACAATGTTTTCAAAAGGGGTTACCTTAGAGTGTAGATCACTTCGATGTTTTCAATTGCTTGTCTTGATTGTTCTATTTTTCAAAGGTTTGTTTGGGTATTTACTTGTGTGAAAGATTCTAACCCGAATCTCGAGATACCTTAAGTATGTGACAATAGACTAGGGAAACTGTACGGCATGTACCGATACGGTTGATTTGGTAGTCACTGTTAGTGCGATACTTTGGTCTGTACTGATATCCCTTGAAAACGATCAAGGAGTATGTTAGGCTTCCGAAATGTCATTAAACACTAATTTGTCTTAGAACCTTTAGTTGAACTTGACTTGTGGCCTATTAAGTGACTGGCTTTGAAATTGATCGAAGTTAGTTATCCTCGAGGAATATTTTGATCGGCCGTCCGAGCGCCGTATTGAGATGTTGTCTCCAAGGATCATAGAACCCGAATACTATTTTAAGACAGGTTTTAACCAACTCAACTTCAGTGGGGAGGGTATCACCTATCAAACTTCATGCAAGCCTTTAAACCTAAGCTATTGTTTGATTTGTTTTTGTGTGCCACATGTTTGACATCATGACATCATAAGCATCATAAACATATCATTTTCTCACTAATCATTTCAAGGATCGAAGAGTTTACCTTTGTTCTGTTGTTGCAGGTAATGGCTCCCACTACTAGAGATTATATCCGGATCAACATCTCAACAATACCATCTGAACTTAAGGACTTAATATCAGAATTTCCCAGAAATGCTCAATTCACTGAAAAGCACGGTCACCTACTTCATTTGGTTACCTCAAAATTTGAAGAAGACATGATACGGGTCCTGTTCCAGTTCTTTGATCTCGAACATCATTGTTTTACATTTCCTGATTACCAGTTAGTACCCACTTTGGAAGAGTTCTCTGAATTGATTGGGTTACCTGTTCGAGATCAATTACCTTTCACTGGTTTAGAAAAGATTCCAAAACCTGAAATCATTGCTGCTGCCTTACATTTGCGAAAATCAGAAATCGAGTGCAATTGGGAAACAAAGAGTGGAGTTCAGGGTTTGCTTGCTAAGTTCTTAATGGAAAAGGCTCGATTACTACTAAAAAACGGAAGTTACCTAGCTTTTGAGGAAGTTGTGGCTCTTTTGATTTATGGGTTGGTTTTATTCCCTAATCCCGACCAGTTCATAAGTGTGCACATTATCAACATTTTCTTAACCCGTAATCCGGTACCTACTTTGCTGGGAGACATACTACATTCTTTACACGCTCGTACTATGAAGAAACGAGGAACTCTTATGTGTTGTGTACCACTACTGGCTAGATGGTTTACATTACACCTTCCCCGATCAGTGTTAAGAAATGAACAAAGAATGCAATGGTCTCGCAGGATTATGTCTTTGTCTCATTCAGATATCCGGTGGAACAACTTCTTTCAAAGAGACATCACTATCATTGACCATTGTGGAGAGTACCCTAATGTGCCACTCCTTGGCATCAGGGGAGGCATCACTTACAACCCCTCTTTAGCTTTGCGCCAATTTGGATATGCACGAAGAAACGGTCCTCATGACATGATTATCCGTGGCATTGTGTTCGACTACGAAGATGATTCCCAAAGACATCGACGAAGGTTTATATATGCGTGGGGCAGTGTCTACAAAGTAGAAAGCAAGACTTTATGACAATGGAACTCTATTCCCATGGAGCCTTACCTCAAATGGGTGAGGGCTCGTGCTCAGTAGTTCATCATGCCATATCCCGATATTCTACCTGTGACTATTGAGCCAGAGGTCGAAGGGGACGAACCTCAAGTTGTTCTACATCCGGACATGCCAACTGATCTGGAAGAGCTGCAGAAATCTTGGGTTCAACTAAGAGAAGAAAGAGACACCTTCAAAGCACACTGTCAAGACTATGAGAGGAAAGTGTTGGAGCTCACCAGACAACTCCAGGAAGAACAACAGATCAACACGTTCCTGGGTGCAAAGAGAAGGCGTCCATGGGAGGCTTGAGGAATCCTTTATTTTTTTATTTATTTTATCTTGTAAGCCCGAAAGAGGCAAATAAATAAAAAGAGAAAAGAAAAAAAAGAAATAAATTGTTTGACTAATAAATGTTTGTTTCTCTTTTAAAACAAATCTAAATTCTAAGATCCTTGAAAACATTGCATATACATTTCATTCATAAACATTGCATAACAGGTTCACATAACAGGTGTCTCATCTCCTCGCTGTTTATTTCAGTTAGAAGGGATGGATTCCGAAACAAGCGTCAAGAATCTCGAAGCACAGAACGCCCAAGTTCAGATAGCAATTCTGGAGCTAGCAAAGGGGCAACAAGAACTGAAAGCCTTGATAATCAAGAAGAAAAAGAAGCCCAAAGGATCTGTAGGTTTAAGTCACCTAACAAGGAAGGTCAAAATCCCAGTCAAAAGGTCCAAAAAGGCACCGATCCCTGAAATAGTCGGTGAAGGTGATCGAGAAGACAATCACAGCAACCAGGGTTCTGCCAAACCCTCTCTCTCTTCTAACGAAGAAGATTATCATTCCGAAGACGAACATGGTGATGAAAAATACCAGCTGTTGGAAGAACGCATGAAAGCTATGGAGATACAAAAAATACCTGGTTTAGACTTCAATGATCTTGGGCTAGTCTCAGATATTGTTATCCCTCCAAAGTTCAAAGTTCCTGTCTTTGCAAAGTATGATGGAGTCTCTTGCCCAAAACTACATCTGAGGTCCTATGTGAGGAAGATACTACCTCATACAGCAGATAACAAATTATGGATTCATTTCTTCCAGGAAAGTGTGTCGGGTACACAACTCGAGTGGTACTACCAACTGGAAAGTGCAAAAGTTCACACCTGGGAAGATTTGGCTGCTGCTTTCTACAAACAATATCAATACAACGCTGACCTTGCACCAACCCGTACTCAACTACAGGGCATGTCTATGGCACCAAAAGAAAGTTTCAAAGGGTATGCACAAAAGTGGAGAGATCTGGCTGGAAGGGTTCAACCACCCTTATCTGATCGCGAGCTGGTCGACATGTTCATGGGCACTTTAACTGGCCCTTTCTACAGTCATTTGCTGGGAAGCTCATCATCAGGTTTCACTGACCTGATATTAACTGGAGAGCATGTCGAAAGCGGTATTCAAAGTGGAAAAATTCAAATAGGCTCCTCCTCTGGTACTACAAAGAGGCCCATCAGTAGGAGAAATGAAGTCAATACAATGCACAGTCAGAAAGGTCGCAAAAGTGAGCATCACCAATCTGTGGGAGCTATTCTGATCTCTGCATCTGCACCTCAAAAAGATCAACCGCCAAAGTATACGCGTCGACCAGATGCACCAAGAAGAAATTTAACCAGAATCAATATGCCAATCTCTCAAGCATTGCAGCACTTGTTAAAAGCATATTTGATTATGTTATACCCCAAAATTTGACCGCATCGTTTTTCAAGAAAACTCCAATCTGAAAATTAAGAGTCTCATATAATCAGGGATTTTTATTTCAACAAATATCCTGACATATGAAATACTTAGTTTTTAGAATTTTTCTTATACAGTAATTTGGCTTGCAGTTGAATTTATTCTTACGCAAACGCCAAATACTGTTTATTACTTCACACATGCTATTTATTTATTTACAGATAAATAGTACTGACACAATTGGTACAGAGTTAAATCTTTTTGCAGGCGCAGAATCAGGAAACTCAGACTGTACTAGTAACAAGTAGATTATTATTATCTTTTGTTTCCCACTAATTTTTGTACTATATTCCATTATTTTCAAAAATCTTTTCAAATCTCTTTTTCAAAAATCAAATCCTAACTTTATTCTCCACATCTCTCTTTTTCCCAACACTATCATACACTTTCTTTCAAATCTTACTTCCACTCAAATTTTCCTTTTGTACGGAATCACATCATTCCCCAACGTCTCTATCCTTCTTTCCATTCTTTAAATACCTCTCATTTTTTCATAAAAATCTCACATCAAAGTCTAATTCATCTCTCAAATTTCTACTTCATAATCCATCCTTTCTTCTTCCCCGACAAAATGGCGAAGCGGTGGGAAACGTGTTTTCTTATGGTCATCACCATTGCTACGGTGATCATGTCTTTCTTCTGTCTACATAGCCCGGAACACTGTGGACCTGGGATGCTTATGCTCTCAATCATCTACATGTTACTATTTGTAGCATGGGTTATCAATCGTCATTTTTAAGATTTGCCGTATTTCTTAAATGTACCGTTTATTCGTCGTACTGTTCAATATAGTATGTAATATTTGTACTGTCAGTATTAAATGTTGTACTACTTGTCATAATATTGCTTAATTACTCAGATAATATTTTATGTGTTTTCTGCCAGTCAAATATTCATTTTTCTGTGCATTAAATGATTTTCAGGGTTATTATCGGTAATTTTGCCCGCATACAGTAAATATTAGTTATTTATTATGTCTGTGTTTTTTAACAAGTCATGTAAATAAACTTTCATTTTTCACATAAAACAAAAAGCAAAAACAACAAAAAAAAAGAAAGAAAATTAACTTTGACTGTTGATTTTTCACTCTAACTGCTACAGTCAGTTGACAGCCAAACTGCTGGCAGTACAATTCTCAGTGTTTTGTACCATCAATCAAGTCAATCTTTCACAATTCAAAATTCCAAGATTTTTGTTCTAGAAGTCTTCTGAATATCACGCGATTAGCAGAGACTCAACACTGCACAAAAATCAGGTACGCTTAACTGTCTCCTACATAAACAGTCCCTGACTAGGGTTTTCTTGTTTTTACAGGAGAAACAAGTTTTTGAGAGCTCAAATGGATTTCATACACATCCATATATCTCAAAGTACCATCATACAAATTTTCAAACTTCAATTCACTCAGACGCACCGTCAGCAGCTCAAACAGTCAACAGACGACCCGTTTGACCAAAAAGTCAACAGACAGTCAAAAATGAATTTTTTTGTCAAAATCCATATTTTGTCAAAGGATTCATCATTTGATCATTGGATGATCATAATTCATCAAGGAAAGATCAAAAATCAACAAAACCCTAAGATTCAAAATTAGGGTTTTTGCCTGAAAAGTCAACTCAACTTTGACTGATCATAACTCTCTCATCCTTCATCCAAAAAATTCAAACCAAAGCTTATTTTGAAGGAAATTCAATTATCTTTCAAATGCCATTGATCCCATGGTCATTGGATTCACCATTTGAAAAATATGATCAAAGACATTACAGGTCATTTTCAAAGTCAACAAAAAGACATTTTTTTCAAAAGGACACACAAGGAGCATCAAAACTCATTTTGACATGAGACCAAAGGCATTGGTTAGAGGACTCTTTGAGGTTTCCAAAACGTGCAAGATCTCCTTCATATGACAAAAATTGAGGGATTTACACCTTGTTGAAGTTGGCTAAATTTTGGGAAAATGCATGAAACCAACATTGCTCAAAAATGTATTTTTTCCAAATGGGGCCAAGTTTTCATGGTTCAAACATGTTTGCCATGATATTATGGGCCTCCCACGACCAAGACAAGGCCCATAACATTTTTCATCCATTTTTGCTTGATTTTATCTTATTTTAAGATTAAATTAAAAGGAAAAAAGAATGGATAAAGGATAGCTTACAATCTAAGCATGACTCGCCCAAGGAACGTTCATTTTTCTGCAGAGAATTGAAGAGCAAGGCAAGTGCATTGAAGAGAAGAAGACTTGGTCAAGTTTTCAAAGATTTTTAATATTTAAAAATCAAAGTTTCAACAAAGCTCATCAATGCTTTTAGCTTAGTTTATAAGCAGCCCTTGGCTTATAAATAGGCTAGCATACTTCAATGTAATAAGGACAGACGAAATAGAGCAAAGATATAGCAAGAACACACTTCATATTTCAAAAAATAATTAAAGAAACTTCAAAATTCGTACTTAAATTTGCAGCTAGTTTCAAAGCAAACTAAGTCCATAAATCACTTCCTGGAACTTATTTGAGTAAGTTCAAATCCATAACCAAGTTCATAGAGGCCTGAAACTCGAGTTCTCTCACTCTCCGATTTGGTAAACTTTCATTGATTTCAAATTCAAATTTCATGCGTTGTTAACATGTCTCACGGTTATGGTTGAGCCTATACTGATCATTAGATCAGGTTTGAACCCTAGCATGAGAGTTCTAACGTCCTGAACATGGGTTGCCATTGTCAACCGTGAGTTTATGTTTCTCTTCGAATCTCTTAACACAAGCATTTTCAGTCCAAACTAACCTCACCATTGGATTCCCAGACCTCGATTTAGGGGGGTAGGGTCTTCATTTGGTGTTTAAACTAACTATTTTGCAGGTTTTGAAAACCACCTCGCCGGAGAAGACAACCGGAAAACACTGTTCCGGTGGTCAGCAAGGCTAGGGCATGGTTGACTGCACGCGTGCCTCCTTCCCTCGCTCCTATTGGCTGGTCAATAAGTCTGTAGCATGCGTGGCAAAACGTTATAACATGATTGGTTCTGGTTTAAAACGTGGACCCCACATAACTTAAAATCAGAAAAATAAAGGAAACAAGTGGATTGGGCCTGTACGTATTGATATTCACACCCCTGGTTTCTGGCCCAAAAGCATCTCTTGAACTAAACATAGTTCTTTTCCAGATTTGCTTAACACACCCCCTGCAGGTTTTAATTAATAAATCTCTATATTTTGCATTTTAATTAAAATCAACCAATCATAAAACACCAAAAATATTTTATTTTTAGTTTTAATCTGATAAAATATTTATTTATTTTTAGGCATAAAAATATTAATATTTTATTTAAATTAAGGCTATTTTGTATAATTAATTAGTATATATTTATATATTTGCTTCTTAATTATTCTAACCAATCAAAAAAATCATAAAAAAATTTGTTCTTTGTGTTAAATATTGTTTATATATTATAAACTAATTTTGTACATATTTTGAATAATTTTCTCTTTAAGTTTTAATTATTTGTATAATTATTTGTATAATTATGTTTTAATTAGCTTAAATCAATTTCAAATCAATTTCAAAAATTCCAAAAAAATTAGTTTTGTTTTAAAATTAATTGACAAATATTTTGTACATGTTTTAAACTTAATTTCTAGGTTTAAATTTATTTTCATCTTTTTTCTTCATTTTAATTTAATTAATTATGCATTAATTATAATTAAAATAAATCATAAAAAATCCAAAAACATGCCTTTTATTTTTCTTGCAATTTAAATTCCTAGATAAATGTATAGGATGTCAAGTTCATGTAAATAGGCTAGTTTACATTTCCTGCACAATCGATGTAATAGCGTAGATTTACTTTCCGCACTTTACATTTCCGCATTTTAATTTCCAGCAAATATAAACTGCGTGTATGTCAAAGATGAAATTGAACCGTTAGATCACTAACTTCAAAGATAGAATATCTGAATACAAACACAATCACACTTGCACCTCTTAAGGTAATCCCTTCTCATTCTTTTCAAAATCAAAGTCAAAATTCTACTATTTTGAGTACAAAATCGAACCTTGCGTTTATATCCGGTGAAAGGATAGATTTTTAAAGGAAATAGGATAAAGACCTTACAACTCAGGGTAGACCTCCTAGTTTGCTTGCTCAAATCAAAACAAACAAAATTCTCATACACTGTTGTTTTTCAAAACAAAACTTTCCAAAAAGACAATACTTTGTATACATCCAAACACGGATTATTACAAAGTTAACGTTCTTTTCAAAACATCTTTCGAAAGATAAACAAGCATTTTGTATAAATCCACACACGGATCATTACAAAATTCAATTTACAAAAGTATTTGAAACCACATATGAGCATTCTAAAGCAATTGAAAAGTGATCGAAAAACAAGTGAGCTAAGCAAACTTAAGAGCCCATGGATAACCATGGATACAAAGGGTGCTAACACCTTCCCTTTGTATAACCTACCCCCTTACCCAGAATTTCTTAAAGGTCTTTTTTCTGTTTCTTTTATAAACCTTTCCTTAATTGGATAAAATAAAAGGTCGGTGGCGACTCTGTGAATTTTCAAAATGCGAAAGCATTAAGCGATAAAAAAGAGTCAGTTCACGTATCTCTCCAGAACAGAGGTATGGCCCGGGATAAAAAACGGAGGTCCACAAATTACATTGAAAGATCCTCCAAAGAATGTCAACACTTCCTCTCCGAGTTATCGCCCCGATGTAACATGTGCATATCATTCCAACTGTCCAGGACACGATGCAGATCACTGTTGGGCCCTGAAAAATAAAATCCAAGACATGATAGATGCTGGGGAAATTGAATTCGATCCTCCAGAGACTCCAAATGTCATCACTGCTCCTATGCCAAAGCACGACAAGACCATTAATGCTATCATAGACACTGTTTACATCTATGATGTGAGAGAATTGTCAACTCCGCTCCTTGAAGTCAAAATAAAGCTAATCCGAGCTGGTTACTTTCCAGGTTGTGACCCTAATTGCTTTTATTGTGCACACCTACCCAATGGTTGTGAGAATCTGAAAATAGGAATTCAAAAGTGGATGGATCGTCGTATCATTATGTTTGAGAGGCTCCCTTCTATGGACGATTTATGCGAAGTTTTTGCAAATGGGATGAGAATAGAGGATGTCTCAGTGGTTTCTAACATACCATTGAAAATCCCTACCAAAACCCCTTTCAAAATTTCTGCTGCACCCAAAGTGGCATCGGTAATCATTACCAGTCCGGCTCCATTTCCATACTCCTCAGACAAAGCTGTCCCGTGGAGTTATGACACTAATGTTTATGTCCATGGAGTTAAGCAAGACACCTCGACTGAAGAGGCCATGAATTTTACTACTCCAACTATTGATAATATTGTGGGTACTAGTAAGATTACGAGAAGTGGAAGGATCTTTTCACCAGAAATTTCTCCAAATATTGCTACTAATCCAGTCCAGGTCCCAATTCCTAATCAAGATATCAACGCTCGAGGCAAGGAGCCACTACTTGAACCAGTTCAAGTACTGGTGGAAGTCACTGTTGAAGATCCGTCGAAGCAAGAAATGGAGGAAATATTGAAAATCATCTGCAAAAATGATTACAATATTGTCGAACAACTGGGGCACACTGCTTCAAAAATCTCAATGCTGTCTCTGCTAAAATATTCAGAAGCTCATGCCAAGGCCCTGATGAAGTTCCTGAAAGCTGCCCATGTACCACAGGAGATTTCAGTCGATCAATTCAAAAATTGTGTTGCCAATCTAACAGTGAATAATGGTCTCGGTTTCTCTGATGTTGATTTAACCCCTGCTAGGAAAAATCACAATAAAGCCCTGCACATCTTCATTGAATGTAACGGCACCACTTTGTCTCATGTGCTGGTGGACAACGGTTCCTCTTTGAACGTGTTACCAAAAGCAGTACTGGAAAAACTTGACTTCGAAGGAGTTGTGTTACAACCAAGCGATGTTGTGGTAAGAGCCTTCGACGGGTCAACCAGAACAGTGTACGGAGAAGTTAAGCTCCCAATCAGAGTGGGCTCTCAGATCTTTGATTCTACCTTTTACGTAATGGAAATTCATCCAGCATACTCCTGTTTACTAGGACGCCCTTGGATACATGGGGCAAACGCTGTAACTTCTACCCTGCATCAGAAGTTAAAGTATCCGGTAAAAGGAAAGGTCGTCACAGTTTATGGCGAAGAAGAGTATGTGGTTAGCCACCTGAGCCACTCCAAGTATGTTGAGATGGATGGAGAATTCATCGAAACTCCCTGCCAATCTTTTGAGGTGGTCCCTCCAGATGTCTCTACTGCCAAACATATTTCTGCTACTCCTGCTACAAAAATAACTCCAACTATGGCTTCTCTCAAAGACGCCAAAGCTGTGATCGAAGAAGGTGGTTGCACAGTATGGGGACAGCTCCTCAATGTACCTTACAAGTTCGATAAGCTAGGTCTGGGCTATGCTAATGGAACTCAAAAGAACGATCAAAGTCCTCGTTCTGGAGGATTAATGTCACACTTCATCAGCCAAGGAGTGAATGCTATTGAAGACGATGAAGTGATCTTGAACCATATTATTCAGCAATATCCAAATGAAATTCCACCTGTTTCCATGGAAGTTTGGGATACTTTGGGAGAACCAAGCGGCGGGTATGGTTTTCTAGTAAAGTACACTGCACCTCAGAGTTCTTTTATTGCCATGGAAGACATTGTCCCAACTGGATGGGATGATCAGTTCGAAGATTACAAAAGTCTCACAAGTTCCATTATCGAGCAATACAAAAGTCCACCTAGTCCAAAAGAAGTCTGGGATACACTAGGAGAACCAAGTGGTAAGTATGACTTTATGGTGAAGTATTCTGCTCCCCTGAGCTCGCAGATCGCTATTGAAGACATCACCCCAACTGGATGGGACAACCATTTCGAAGACAATATGACATTCACAAGCCCTGTCGCTCCTGAAGAAGTCTGGGAAACTCCAAATAATGAGAATGATTTCCTGACGCAGTACACTGCTCCCCAAAATGCACAAGTCTCCCTCAATGACATCATTCCAACTGGATGGGACGATCTTATCGGGTATCTCGCTCAGCCAACAGAAGTATCTCAGCCTGGGCTCTCGTACCCAGCAGAGTATCTTGCTCACCCTGAAGGATCAATGCTGTGGAAGACGAAGAAGACAACTGCAACTAGAGCAGCTGGGTATTCCCTACTCACAACAATGGATTGAACAACTGAGAAGCTGAGGATGTGATCTCCTTTGATCAGGAGTAAATGCAATTTCCTGTTTTCGTTGTTTATATGTTCAAAGATAAAAATGGTTCCTGTACTATCGAACCATGAACTTAAAAGCCAGGTGCCTTGCCCGAAGCACATTGGTCCTTTTTATAAGGGTTTGTCATATCATGATCATGTTCATTCAATAAAATCATGGGACGTTTTCATATTCAAATTTTGTGATCCTTTTTTCTTTCTTTGCTTTCATTCATTTTCAAATAGCTATGTGTTCTTACACACACCCACATAATAAATGCAAATTCACATTCACTCTGGATCATGTTGATAACAATTCTGCTATTGCCAGTCATGACTTTGAAAATCCGATCTACCAAACTGAGGACGAAAGTGAGGAAGATTGTGAAGTACCAAGGGAACTTGCAAGGCTGTTAGAACAAGAGGAAAAGACTATACAGCCACATGAAGAGCCAATTGAAATTATCAACTTGGGCAGTGACGAAGAAAAGAAAGAAGTCAAGATAGGGGCTGATCTAGAGGACAGTATCAAGCAAAGACTGATTCAAATGTTACAAGACTACGTTGAGATATTCGCCTGGTCCTATGAAGATATGCCAGGCCTTGACACGGATATTGTGGTTCATCGCCTGCCGATCAAAGAAGGTAGCACTCCAGTTAAGCAGAAACTGCGGAGGAGTAGGCCCGATATGTCAAAGAAGATCAAAGACGAGGTTGAGAAGCAATTCAATGCTGGCTTTCTGAAAGTTGTGAGTTATCCTCCTTAGTGCCTGTGCCTAAAAAGGACGGGAAAGTCAGAATGTGTGTAGACTACAGAGATCTGAATCGGGCAAGCCCCAAAGATGATTTCCCTTTACCTCACATCGATGTACTGGTTGACAATACTGCACAATGCAAGGTATTCTCCTTTATGGATGGATTCTCAGGGTACAATCAAATCAAGATGGCGCCCGAAGACATGGAAAAAACAACCTTCACAACACCCTGGGGAACCTTTTGTTACAAAGTAATGCCCTTTGGTTTAAAGAATGCAGGAGCAACATATCAGCGTGCAATGGTAGCTCTGTTCCATGATATGATTCATCAAGAAATAGAGGTTTACGTGGATGATATGATTGCAAAGTCCAACACCGAAGAAGAACATCTAGGTCATCTGCACAAACTGTTTGACAGACTCAAGAAGTACAGGTTGCGACTGAATCCGAACAAGTGTACCTTTGGAGTAAGATCCGGTAAACTCTTAGGTTTCATCGTCAGCAGCAAAGGTATTGAAGTTGATCCCGCCAAGGTCAAAGCCATTCAAGAAATGCCTATACCCCGTACCGAGAAACAAGTCAGAGGTATTGCCCATATGACTACTACTTGTGTGCCGATCTTCAAACTGTTGAAGAAAGATCAAGTGGAAAGATGGAACGACAAATGCCAATTAGCCTTTGATAAGATCAAAGAATATTTCCAAAAACCGCCAATCTTGTTACCTCCAGTGGAAGGAAGACCTCTGATAATGTACCTAACTGTGTTAGAAGATTCAATGGGGTGTGTACTGGGGCAACATGACGAGTCTGGCCGAAAGGAGCATGCAATATACTATCTTAGCAAAAAGTTTACCGATTGTGAAACAAGATACTCACTGCTCGAGAAAACTTGCTGTGCCTTAGCATGGGCGGCTCACCGACTAAGACAGTATATGCTAAACCATACCACTTTCCTGATCTCCAAAATGGATCCTATCAAGTATGTGTTCGAAAAACCTGCTCTCTCAGGAAGAATAGCAAGATGGCAAATGATCTTAACAGAGTATGACATCCAGTACACTTCACAAAAAGCGATCAAAGGAAGTGTGGTAGCTGATCATCTGGCTCATCAAGCAGTGGATGATTATCAAGCGTTGAACTTTGACTTCCCAGATGAAGACATTATGCTAGTTACTGACTACAAACAACCAGGACCGGAGGAAGGACCTGAGCCAGGATCCCGATGGACTATGGTTTTCGATGGAGCTTCTAATGCACTTGGCAATGGCATCGGAGCTGTGATCATTTCTCCTACAGGTGGACATACACCATTCACTGCCAGATTATGTTTCAACTGCACTAACAATATAGCCGAGTATGAAGCATATATTCTGGGTCTCAAAGCTGCAATCGATCTAAGAATCAAGTTCCTGGAGGTCTACGGAGACTCGGCACTTGTAATTTATCAAGTCAAAGAGGAATAAGACACAAAGCACCCGAATCTAATTCCTTACAAAGAATATGTGCTGAGTTTGATTCTTTATTTTGAAGAAATCACTTTTGAACATATCCTGCGCGAAGAAAATCAACTGGCTGATGCTTTAGCTACCATGTCATCTATGTTCAAAGTCAGGTGGGACAATGAGGCGCCAATGATCACCATTTACATACAGGATGAACCAGCCTATTGCAATGAGATCGATACCGAAGGAATGGAAGAAAAACCATGGTTCCATGAAGTAAAAAGATATCTCGAAGCTCAAGAGTACCCTAAAGGGGCATCCATTAACGATAGAAAGTTTCTAAGAAGATTTGCTGCTAAATAAATTCTAAGTAATGGAATCATGTACAAACGCAACCATGACTCGACTTTGCTTCGTTGTGTAAACAAGAAGGAAGCAGAATAGATTATGGAAGACATACATGATGGTGCTTTTGGTACTCATTCAAGTGGACATACAATGGCTAAAAAGATCTTAAGAGCAGGTTATTACTGGTCTACCATGGAGACAGACTGCCATCATCACTCCAGAACTTGTCACAAATGCCGGATATATGCCGACAAAGTACATGTACCTCCAGTCCCGTTAAACGTCCTGACGGCCCCTTGGCCTTTTGCAATGTGGGGTATTGATATGATTGGAGAAATCAAGCCTACTGCCTCCAACGGACATCGTTTTATCCTAGTCACTATTGACTACTTCACCAAATGGGTAGAAGCAACTTCATTTGTTTCTGTCACCAAGAACGTGGTGGCCCGATTTATCAAGCACAATCTCATTTGTCGGTATGGCATCCCTGAAAGGATCATCACAGACAATGGCACAAATTTAAACAACAGAATGATTACTGAACTCTGCACACAATTCCAGATCAAACATCATAATTCATCCCCATATCGACCAAAGATGAATGACGCCGTGGAAGCTGCCAACAAGAACATTAAGAAGATCATCCAAAAAATGACAGTAACCTACAAAGACTGGCATGAGATGTTACCTTTTGCTCTTCATGGTTATCGCACATCAGCGCGTACTTCAACAGGGGCAACTCCATTCTCCTTAGTCTATGGTATGGAGGCAGTTCTTCCAATTGAAATTCAGATTCCTTCCCTAAGGATTATGAAAGAAGCCGATCTAGACGACGACGATTGGATTCAGACTCGATTGGACCAGATAAATTTGGTTGATGAGAAGAGGCTTGCGGCTATTTGTCATGGTCAGTTGTACCAGAAGCGTATGATCAAAGCCTTCAACAAGAAAGTCAAAAGTCAGGCATACCAAACTGGTGACTTGGTTGTCAAACGTATCATCCTACCACAAGGTGACCCCAGGGGCAAGTGGACTCCCACTTATGAGGGACCGTTTGTAATCAAGAAAGTATTCTCCGGTGGAGCCATGTTGCTTACCACTATGGATGGCGAGGATTTCCCACACCCTGTAAATGCGGACATAGTCAAAAAGTACTTCGCTTAAAGAAAAGCTTGCTAAGTTGAAAACCTGAAAGGGCGACTTAGGAAAAAATGAGCGTCTCGGTGGATTGAAAACCTGAAAGGGCGATCCAGGCAAAAGTTAGAGACTAAAAAATAAATAATTATCCCGGTAGGCTGAAAACCTGAAAAGGCAGCCTAGGCAAAAGTTAGGGAATAAAGCGTAAGACTATGTCCCGTTTAGCTACCTACTCACCTTCGAGATTCAACACATCAAAGGTACCAATCAGTCCAATCACTTTCTTCCAACAAGTGAGAGATGAGATGCTCGAAGACAGATTGGCAATAGCAGAATTGAAACTTGACTGGATTGTTTTCACATAGTTATTTCTCTTTATAAATACTTTTCAAAGCTTTATGACAATTTCCTACTACTAGGATTTTTGTCTCCTTGTACTAATCCGCCTATTATGGCTCTCTTTCAAAATCAATGCAGCTCATGCTCAAAATCAATGTTTTCAATTTTTTCTGTTTTGAATACGTAAACGTCCCAATGATAAATTTTGAATGAACATATGCATTTGAATATGACTGATGTTTATAAGAAAAACAGGAATAGCATTCAGGTAATGTCCCAATCATCTGGACATCATCCCGAAATCAGCATCAGAAGAAAAGCTCCCCAATAGAGATGCATTTCTCAACAAATTCCTCAATGAGATTTTTCTCTCCAACAAAGCGATTCGAGAAACTTTATTCCCCAGCAAGGCTTTTCAAGAGCACTATCCCCAGAAGGTGTGGTCCCCACATCAAGGCTTGGTCAAATAGTGCATCGGAGGATTACGCATCTTTCTTAAGGTGCATCAAAATCAGAACTTTCAAACTACCTTCATCTCCAAGCAGTAGTTAAAGATCCCTCAACAGAGTACTCTGGTCCGTAAGGAAGTTCCCCAGCCGAGTATACTCGAACAAGATAGCAAAGATCATCAACAATCATAATGCTTTCGTTTCTAAAATAGCAAGCAGGGATTTATTTTCCCAACCAGAAGTTTGATACGCTCTGAATTGCATAAGTCATACATCATACGCATATTCATACATAGCGTATAATGTTTCATGACAAACGCATACATAACATGCATGTTTCTCATTTAGTTTGAGAATCTCAACATATACATTACATGCATCATAACATTGCATGTCACTAACTTGATTTTTTCAGGTGGACGAATATCCTCAGCAGATTTGTTCTTAATCACATACAGTGTTCCCCTGAATTCTATTCAGACGAACATTCCTCTCAGATATAATCAAACCAAAGATTCATTCTGAAGAGATCTCTCTTTCCAAATCACCTATCAACTCAAAAAACAAGCAACACAGATCTAAGTCGATACCTCAGACGGTTCCACAACGATCAATCATCAAGATCCAAAGAAGATACCTCAGACGGTTCCACAACAATCAATATTCAAAATCTAAAACGGAAACTTTGGACAGTTCCGTAACGATCAGCCTCCAAGATCCAAAGCGGTAACCTCGGACGGTTCCGAAACGGTCAACGCAGAGGTTTTCAAATCCTTCATCAAGATATAATCAATGGATTCATTCTGATGAACAAACCATCAACACATTTGCCAGATGGCATCTGAAAGCCCATCTCAGGTAATGTTTCGATCGGCCAACAACATTTCTCAGACAACATTCAAAGACAAATTCCAGCATCACTTCCGGTGGAGGTAAGTGCAAATTTTCAGGGCATCTAAATATTCAATCATCTTCTACCTTCAGATTCCAAACAGTCTCTTAAGGTTTAAGAAGATTGAATAGGGGCAACTGTTATACCCCAAAATTTGCCCGCATCTTTTTCAAAAAAAGAAGGCAACAGACTTCTGTCTAAAAATTGAGAGTTTCATATAATCTTGGATTTTATTTCATAAATATCCTGATTTTATGAATACTCGGTTTTTAGAATTTTTATTATACGGTATTTTGGCTCATTGTTGAATTTATTCTTACACAAACGCCAATTACTGTTTATCACTTCACACACGCTGTTTATTTGAGATTTATTTACAGATAAATAGTGCTGACGCAATTGGTACATAATTAAATTTTTTGCAGGCGCAAAGTCCGGGGATTCAGACTATACTGGTAACGAGTAAATTATTATTAGTTTTTTGTTTCCCACTAATTTTTGTACTATATTCTATTATTTTCAAAATCTTTTCCTTTCTTTTCAAATCTCTTTCTTTCAAAATCAAATCCTAACTTTATTCTATACAACTTTCTTTCAAATCCTACTACCACTCAAATTTTCCTTTTTTGTACGGAATCACTTCATTCCCCAACGTCTCTATCCTTCTTTTCACTCTATAAATACCTCTCATTTTTTCCATAAATACTCACATCAAATTTCAACTCATCTCTCAAATTTCTACCGCATATTTATTTTCTCTTCTTCCCCGACAAAAATGGCGAAGTGGATGGATACGTGTTTTCTTATGGTCATCACTGTTTTAGTGGTGATCATGTCCTTTTTCTGTCTGCATAGCCCTGAAAAATGCGGACCTGGGTTATTTACACTCCCGATAATCTATATGTTGTTATTTATAGCATGGGTTTTTAATCGTCATTTTTAAAGTTTGTCGTATCTTTTGTTTTCAAATAATGTACCATTTATTTGTCGTACTGTTCATTATATTATGTAATATTTGTACTGTCAGTATTAAATGTCGTACTATCTGTCGTACTGTAGTTTAATTATCCAGATAATATTTTGTGTGTTTTCTGCCAGTTAAATATTTATTTTTCTGTGCCTTAAATATTTTTCAAGGTTATTATCGCTAATTTCGTTTGCGTACAGTATATTTTATATATTTATTATGTCTGTGTTTTTCTAACAACTCATGTAAATAAATTTTCACCATTAACGCAACAAAAAAACAAAAAGAAAAAAATTAACTTTAACTGTTGAATTTTCACTTTAACTGTTATGTTAATGCCCGAACAGCCAGTTGACAATCAAACCCGCTGACAGCACAATTCTCCGTGTTTTGTACCATCAATCAAATCAATCTTTTGTATTTCAAAATTCCAAGATTTTTGTTCTAGAAGTCTTCTGAACACCACGTGATCAGCAGAGACTCAGCACTGCACAAAAATCAGGTACGCTTAACTGTCTCCTACACAAACAGTCCCTAACTAGGGTTTTTGTTTTTTTTCAGGAGAACAAGTTTTTTGAGACCTCAAATGGATTTCATTGACCTACATATATCTCAAAGTACCACCATACAAATTTTCAAACTTCAATTCGCTCAGACGCACAGTCAGCAGCTCAAACAGTCAACAGACGACCAGTTTGACCGAAAAGTTAAGAGACAGTCAAAAATGAAATTTTTTGTCAACATTCATGTTTTGTCAAAAGATTCATCATTTGATCATTGGTTGATCATAATTCATCAAGAAAAGATCAAAAATCAACAAAACCCTAAGTTTCAAAATTAGGGTTTTCTCCTAAAAAGTCAACTGAACTTTGACCGGCCATAACTCTCTCCTCGTTCATTCAAAAAATTCCAACCAAAGCTTGTTTTGAAGGAAATTAAATTATCTTTCAAATGCAATTGATCCCATGGTCATTGGATTCACCATTTGGAAAATATGAGCCAAGACATTACAGGTCATTTTCAAAGTCAACAAAAAGTGGTTTTTTGTCAAAGGCCATAACATCAAGATAACTTCTCCAAATGAAAAAAAGTTTCCAATGTAGCTTGTAGAGGACATCTTGAGGTTTCTAAAAAGTACAAGAACTCCTTCATATGATCAAAATTGAGGGATTTATGCCTTGTTAAAGTTGGCTATTTTTTGGGAAAATGCATGAAATCAACATTGATCAAAAATGTTTTTTTTTTCCAAAAGGGGCAAAGTTTTCATGATCCAAACATGTTCCCAATAATGTTAAGGGCCTCCCACGACCAACCTAAGGCCCATAACATTTTTATTTCTTTTTTGGTTTAATTTTATTACATTTAAAGTTAAATTGAAAAAGAAATGGTGAAGGATAATGATACATAGCTTTGATCTTAAGCTAAAGTCATCAAGAATTGATTCCACTCTGTAGCATGAAGGTACATAGCAGGCCTAGGGCAAGAGGGTGAAGAAAAATCAAGCCATGGTTGCTTGAATTCAAAGCTTTATATTATTTAAAAAGTCAAAAATTCAAAGGCACTTAATGCTTGTTAGCTTAAGATTTAAGTACCTCCATGGCCTATAAATGGAGTAGAACACTTCAGTAACAAAGAGACAGAAGTTCAGAACCAATACTATGCATATACCACTCTTGTAACAACTTGTAATTTTGAAGAAAATTTAGAATTCGAATTTTAAATTTCAGCTAGTTTCAATCCAAACCAAGTATTCAAATATCATCTCTGAACTTAATTGAACCTATCCAAATAAATTCTAAGCATCAAAACCTCACAAATCGAGCTACACAAGCCACGGTTTGTTCAAACAAAAATCAACTCGTATCTGATCATTCATGCATGTTTAATAAGATGTAGACATATATTTGTGTTTAGATTGGTGCTCTGGTCGTTTCTGGAGCTCTAATTGAGTTTTAATGGCCGTTTGTAGAATATACCATTTTAGGGTTCTTAAGCAAAAATTTGGGATTTTTCGCTAGAGGCAAAATTAGACAAAACTAATGGCATATTTGAACTCAGTGGATCAAGGCTAGTTGACTTCATAGGTTGCGAAAAATGTTTGCATGAGTTTACCCCTATTCGCTATTTTGCAGGTTTGAGAATCACTTATTACAGCGTTGTTCTCACAAAAGCGCTGTTAAAAGTGGTGGCGAGAGGTTGAAGATGATGAGGTGTCCTCACCTGAGTGGCTAGTGTGCGCGCGCGTTTTAATTTAATTTTTCTCTAATTCAGTGCTTTGCAGGTGATACACGTGCCATGCTCCTTCGCTTCGAGGCCATCTGATCTCATTAATTCCCCCATCCAACGTGCCTGAACGCTCATCCTTACCATAGACCTTCCTATTAACCACACCAGATCATCAATTAATATATTTTTCTATTTTATTTTATTTACTTCTAAAATTAATTTAAAATAGTTTAAAAAATCAAAAAAATATAATAAAAATATTTTTAGGTTTATAAAATAATCTATTAATTTTTGACACAAAAATATTTTATTTTTCTTAATAATTGAAATATTTTGTTTAATTAATTAGTATATATTTATATATTTGCTTTTTAATTATTTCAACCAATCACAAAAAATCAGAAAAAAATTTGTTCTTTTTATTAAATTAAGTTTATATATTATAGACTAATTGTGTTCATATTTAGAATATTTTTCTCTTTAAGTTTTAATTATGTGTGTAATTATTTGTATAATTATATGTTAATTTAACTTAATAATTTCCAAAACAACTTCAAAAAAAAATAGTTTTATTTTAAAATTAATTAACAAACAATATGAATATATTTTAGACTTAATTTTTAGGTTTAAATTTTATTTCTACCTTTTTCTCATTTTAATTAAATTAATTATGCATTAATTCTAATTAAAATCAACCATACAAAAAATCCAAAAATATTTCTTTTATCTTATTGCAATTTAAATTCATAGATAAGTGTATAGGTTGTCAAAATCATGTAAATAGCGTAGTTTACATTTCCCGCACAATCGATGTAATAGCGTAGATTTACTTTCCGCATTTTACATTCACGCACTTTAAATTCTGTACATATAAAACTGCGTGTATGTCAAAGATAAAAACTAAAGCGTTAGATCACTAACTTCAAAGACAAAAATATCTGAATCAGAACACAATCACACTTGCACCTCTTAGGGTAATCCCTCTGTTACTCTTTTCAAAAAAATCAAATTCTACTGTTTCAAATACAAATTCAAACTTTTGTTTACATCCGGTAAAAGAGAATTTTCTAAAAGAAATAGGAAAAGACCTTATAAACTTAGGGTAAATCTCCTAATTGCTTGCTCAAATCAAAACAAACAAATGTCTCATATATCATTGTTTTTTTAAAAATAAAACTTTCAAAAAAGACAATACTTGGTATATATCCAAACAAGGATCATTACGAAGTTAAAGCTCTTTTTTCAAAACATCTTTCGAAAGATAAAACACTTTGTATACATCCGCACAAGGATCATTACAAAGCCAATTTACAAAGGTATTTTAAAACCACATACAAGCATTTCAAGGCAAGACAAATGATTCAAACAAGTGAGCTAAGCAATTAAGAGCCCATGGATAACCATGGATACAAAGGGTGCTAACACCTTCCCTTTGTATAACCTACCCCCTTACCCAAAATCTCTTAAAGGTCTTTTTCTGTTTCTTTTATAAACCTTTCCTTAATTGGATAAAATAAAAGTCGGTGGCGACTCTCTGATTTTCAAAACTCAAAAACAAAAGAAGAGTCAGTTCGTATCTCTCTCACGAGATATAAAAACCGAGGGCGACAGACATCATTCTCCAATCTAGAACCATGATGATTGTTGAACTTAATCTTTTTTAGCGTGACTGAATTCTCCAACCTAGAGCCAGGATCTAGGAAGGAACACTTAACTAATGGGGGAGGGGGTTTGCTTGAGGATATTTAGATCTTGGGAGAATTTAGCCATGTTAAGATATAAAGGACAAGAAATAATTTCACCACAAAAACGTTCAGAGAGGGAAGAGACTAAAAAACAAGAAAGAAAGTCGGGGTTTTGAGAAGATGCTGTGAAGAATTCATGAAGAATTTTGAAGGATTTTCAATTCGGTAGTCGATCATGTTGAATTTGTTTTGGTGTTGATATCGTTTCTCCTATGATGTAAAATTGGTTAGAAACATGATCAAGAATAAATATTGTGGCAAAAAAATATTAGCAAATTGTGTTTGTTGAATAAGACTTAAATTTTATTTAATTAATTATAAAATAGTAAAATTATTTGTTGTTTCTAATATATTTTATATTGAATGTAACTTTATTTTATTTTTTAAGTTGGATAGATAAGAATTTACTGTTTTTTTTAAATAATAATATTAAAATTTATGTGAACACTCTTTGAATGCCTCAAATATTGTGTGAGATTAACATGCATATTCCTACCTACCAGGCTATCACCATCTCCATGAGAGAGGGAGAAAATAACACACATGACATCGACAACACCATTCTTTTTATTAAACATATCTTCTGCTGATAGAACAATGTGCTGGAGCAGAGATATCACATATTTCTAGAATGGATCACATTCTGGGGATCTATGTTACATTGTGACTGTGCTAATACTCGCAGATTTATCAAACCCTAATATTATTATGGCTATGCCTTTTTATCAAATATTAAAGTATAGAATAATGCAAACTGGATTGTCATTAGTCATTTTATTCCAATAAAAAATATTAACCCGAAACTTATACATCAAAATAATTCAAAACACGTTATTATGATGATATAAACTTAACGCTTTCATGCGTAGCTTCTTCACAAGTTCCTTTATGCTCAAGCTGTATCCTTCACCCATCTATAAAATAATATTAATAATATTTAAATTTAGCTGAAAATTTAGCAGTACTGGAAAACTTACTTGCGGCAAAGAAAAAAGAAATAGTTCTTTACCTGAGCTATGATTGTAATGTCAAGGACAGAATCCCCAAGGGGTAACACACTGTTATTCACAACAAATAATTCTAAGCTTTGAATCTCTTCCATCACTTTTACCAAAACACCCTTTTTCTTCTTGCAGTGGATCCTAATTAACATCTCTTTCCCTAACTCTCTTGCTTCCACTTGTAACAGTGATTCATTGTCACCCCCACCAGCATCTTCAATGTTCTCATCACATGAGGAGTTATCTTCATCGCTACATATGTCTGGTTTGTTCAGAACAACCGCGGATTCTTCTTTTGTTTTCTTGTTCCGTTCTTCCAAAACTTCCAAACGCTCTTTAAGCTCTTTCACGTATTTAATGGATTCAGCTAATACAGAAGCTTTGTCCATCTAATAGATTTATCACACACAATTGATTAGTGAGTAGTAGTAGTACTAGTGTGACACATAATAACTAAAAGGGTGATTGAAATTGATTTACAGTACCTTTTTTAGGTTAGGAACAAGAGCTGCAAGAGCAATGAAACTCTGACTGAGTATCTCTCTTCGCTTTCTCTCAGCCATGATATGATCCTCCGCGTTAGCCCGAGATCTCTTTGGTTGTGAGGTTTTTGTTTCCAAATTTTGATTTTTTGATGACCCTTTTGGAGTTTGAGTGAAGAGATGAGTATTTTCCAACTGGGGTGGAGATACTGACATTATTTCTTTCTGTTTCGAGGTTAGAGTATGGTTAAGTTCATAAAATTGGGGGGTGCTGGTAGCAGGTGAGGTTTGGTTGTCAAAAGAGAGAATCAGAGTCTGAAAAGATGAGTTAGATGAGGAAGAAGATTGTTTTGGTGAAAACGTTGGTTTGTCAAAATGAAAGTCAAAAGAGTCCAAACATGTTTCATCAGTGAATGAGTTGTTGAGACTGAGAGTGGACTCTGAATTCAAACATTGTTGTTGGTTTTGTTCTTGAAAGACAGTAGCTATGTCATGTGAAACAAACTCTTGTTTCTCATCAGCATCAAGGAAATTCAAGTTGCATTCCTCTGGAAATAAATTATACTCATCCATTTCCTGAAAAAAAAAATTGTTAAAGAATTTATTTATTATATCAACTATTTGTGAATTTGGAAGACATGAAAGGTTATTTTGGCTTTGATTTTCTTACCAAATCAGATAGCCATTTGCTGGTTGATGATTCCTTCATTGGTGTGCTGTTGATTTCCTCCATCATAATATGCAATTTACTAGTTTGGTGATTGGAGTTTCTATTGTTGGATCTTTTATAGAACTATAATTCTCTAAATTATTATTTGAAATTTTGTTTGGTATTGATTTTTAAATTTTTAAAAAAATAAATTTATATAGAAAAATAGCATTCTATTCAATAGTTAAATCATATACTTATTGAATCAAACACCCGTAACATGGCTATTGTTCACTTTTTTATTTTTCAACTTCACTGTTGTCCCTAGACACGGTCTCCACATAATACAAAAGCACAGACTTTTTTAATTTATTAGTATTAAAGAAAAGCACGTGTCGTTAATTAGGTATACACTCAATGATTCATATAGTTTTTCTAATAAATAAATATACTACTATCTCATAAAAAAATAAAATTCATATTAAATATTACGCTATCAGATCTATTATTATTTTTTATTTTTATAAAAAAATATGGAATCACAACAAGAGGGAACATAACATTAAAAAGCTCAAAGTATTAAATAAAACAGATATCCGGGAGACAGTGTGTATTTTGGATAAAATCAATCTTGATAGAGGAAGAAATATTATTTTACAATGAGAAATGAATAAATGATAAACATACACCACATTTTGACATATACACCGTACATTTCTATTATACCATGTATTTTTTCCTTTTCTTTATTATATATACATGCTTTGAGATTTGTGCTTCACTTACAATTGGATTTAATATATACGGTGTAATGTATGGTGTCACATTATTGGCGTATATATAGCACAACTCTTTTACAATTGACTATAGTATATGTTTAAATCAATAGTTGTTAGATTGTTGACACAGTGCTTTTGCGGTAAATGTGAGTAACCATCCAAGACATTTTAGAGATTAGAATCAAACAATTGAACCATTTGCTTCTAAGTTTCTAGGGAACATTTAAAATGGATGTAAACACAAGTGTGACTAGTGTTGAGAATTCATGGATGATATTCACATGAGAGATAGAAAGGATATGAATATTCATGTTGTAACATAGTAAAAAATTTATTGAAAAGATAATGAAATGTGTACATGGTGGTTCTATTTATAGACTCAATTAACTAATTAATTGAGTAACAACACATAACTAATTCCTAACTAAGTAACTAATAGTACTATTATAACAATTAGTTTTAAATCAGTTTCAAATTCGAGGAAATGACAATCACTCTTATAGGAAGTTTCAAATAGATGTCATTGCACCCAAGAACTCTTTTTCTAGGGCATTAGAGATTCCCAAATTTATTGTAGAGAAACTAAGGGAAAGATCATTAGAGTCCCTAAAAATACCGACACAAAAAGAGGGGCTAGAGCAACCAATTAAAGCACTATCCACAATACATTTGATACAATAAGCTAAACGGGGTTGCCACATAATTTCTTTGGTGACACGAGCTCTAGCACACGTGATTTGGATACCAAATGATTTGAGCATTATAAATTCAATTATGGAATTCTTACATGATAGGCCTTAACTGTTGGAGGTTAAAGCCACACTTGGCAAACCATGCAGATAATGGAATTCCAAGTTAGAGCTTTATCTTAAAATCTAATGAAGTTTATTTGCATCTAAATTGCATCTAAGATGGTGAGTAAGCTTTTTCACTAAAAGCGCAGAAGCACATGTTCTCCCTCCAAGAGGAGAAACCCATGTTCTCCCCCAAGAGAAAAAATATAAAACATTTTTTCTTGTTCCATGGTTGTGAATGGTAAACTAGAATGACTTTGTCGTTCCCATATACGAAACCAATGTTCCAATATGAAACTCAGTTTCAAAATTCGGGACAACAAATCTTTGAATACTTACTTGATGGTGATATCGTTCAAGAATGATGGTAAACTTTGGTAAGATAATGCATTGACACTTTGGCCTGATGTTGGGGGTACCTATAAACATTATCACACTTAAGTTTGAAGCTATCACAAGTAGGCGTTATATTTAGGTTTAGAGAGTGTGTATTTGAATATGAAGCCTTTATGAGGCTTTTATAATGAGGTTTTATGGATCTCAAGAATCTAGAACCTTTTGTGTGATACAGTTATTAGGGGATCCAACAAGTCCTTCTTATCTAACGATTTATAATCATTTTAGTAGGTCTTGATTGGGTTGACCTACCTTCTGAGCTGAGCACATTTTCTAGATGGGACACTCTTATAGAAAGAAGTATACTTTCTAGGTTTAGCACCTTTTGGGATGGGCACATGTTTTCCACGTCGATAACCTTCTTGATTGGACACACTTTCTAGGGCGATCACTTTCTAGATAAACACATTTTCTCGGTTGAGCACCTTCTGGGATGGGCACATCTTCTAGACCAAACACCTTCTTGATTAGGTACACTTTCTATGTTGAACACTTTTTAAATTGGACACACTTTATGTGTCGAGAACCTTTTGTACTAGACACACTTCATAGGCCAAGCACCTTCTGGAACAAGCACATTTTTGGGCCGAACATGTTAAGGAAGGGAATAATTTTTGGGTCAAAGACTTTTTGGATTGGGCACACTTTCTAGGCCGAGCACCCTTTTGATGGGAACACTTTATAAGACGAGCACCTTTTCGATAGGCACACTTTTTGGATAGTACCTTCTGAGATAGACACATTTTCTAGGCCAAACACATTCTATATTGAGCACACTTTAATGATAAGCACTTTTTTGGCACACCTTCTGAGCCAAGCACCTTCTAATATGGGTACACCATCTAGTCTAACACCTTTTGGGATGTATAAAATTTCTAGGGCGAGCACTTTCTAGGATGGGCACACTTTATGCATAGAGCATCTTTCGGACTGGGCACGCTGTATGGGTTAAGCATCTTCTGGACTAGGCACACTTTCTAGGTTAAGCACCTTATGAGCTGTAAAAGTTTCTACACTAATCACTTTATTGATTGCACACACTTTCTAGGACAAGCACAATCTGGACTAGGTACACTTTTTGGGACGAGCACTTTCTGGAATGGACACACTTTATAGGCCTAGCAACTTGTGGTATAAGCACACTTTGTGGATCGAACACCTTTTGGGATGTGCACACTTTATAATCCTAGCATCTTATAGATTAGGCAAACTTTATGGGTCGAGCATCTTTAGACTGGGCAAAATATTCGGGCCTAAGCATCTTTTGTTGAAAAAGTGATTCCAAGCACAATAAGAGGGTGAATTGAATCGTGGTATTGAAAATTCAAGATTAATTTAATATTAAATACTAAAAGCAAACATTTCTGTCAGCATTGTTAAAAATAGAGATAGAAGCAAAAAATAAAAAGGAAAAAATATGAAGGAAAATATTTGACTAAAAGAATAGAGAAACATATGAGAGATTGCACCAAAATTTAAAGAGGTTTGGTCGATATCTTGATGTAATCCTCTGCCCAAGAAACAAACTTCTTGTGAGTTCAACTAATACAATATTTGTTTATCTTTTTGCGGGAAATGCCCAAGAACCTTATTATAAACAATTGAGAGATTGTCTCAAGCTTATCCCTCAAACTAAGTGGAACTTTTCAAAGGCTAAGTTCACGGACCAAGAACGAGATTTTTATTAGATAATCTCAGAAACCAAAGAGAGATTTTGTAGGACAACCTCCACAATCAACAAAAAAGACACTTCAAAATAATTAAAATTAAACTCTTGATAAAATAGTCACTACTAGAAAATTGTATTTTAGTTGCCTAAACTTAGTGTCGACCACCGACGATATAGGGCTTCTTTAATGACGACCTAACTTCTAATAACCCCACGCTACAAGTCATCATATTATTTCTTCTTAAGATTATTTTTATTGATTAATTAGCCACGACCCGACGAGGCTAAGTATTGTCACATCATTTATTTATTTTAATTTGACTATTTAGACACGGTCCAACCGGTGCTTCACGTTTATTGGCTCAATTATTAAATTAATTTATCTTTTAAGAAGTTAGCGTCAGCTTCAAACTACGATGCCTTTTTTAGGCAATATTTATTTTCCCTCATATTTTTTTATTTGGCACTTAATATATTTTATTTTTTATTTTAGTATTAATATCGGTCTAGCCGACGCTAAGAATTAATTAAGTAATTTATTTATTTATTTTCACTCTTCTTTTTTCTTCTTGACGCTCAATATATTATATTTTTATTTTAGTTTTAGTGTCGGCCTAACCGACGCTAAGGGTTATTTAAGTAATTTATTTATTTATTTATTTTTCCTTTTTTTTTTTGATGCTTATTATATTATGTTTTTTATTTTAGGTTTAGTGATGGCTTGATCGACACTAACGAGTATTAATTATTAAGTAAGTAATTTATTTATTTTACTTCTTCTTTTTTCCTTTGACGCTTGATTTTTTTTTCTTTTTTATTAGTTTAGTGTCGGCCTCACCGAAACTACTGTTTATTAAATTATTTATTTATTTACTTATTTATTTTTCTTCTTATTTTCTTCGTTTGGCGCTAAGTTCATTTTATTTTTTATTTAGTATTAGTGATGGCTAATCTGACGCTAAAGCTAAAGCTAAAACTAAAAATCAATTAATTAATTAATTAAGTAATTTATTTATTTATTTAGTTTTTCAATTATTTATTTATTTCTAGTATTGTTTTATCAGTATTATCTTAATTGATTAAATAAATAATGATTAAATATTTTTTCCCAATTCATATTATTAAATCAATTAAATAATTAATTTTTTCAAAAAAAAACTTAAATTAATTATTTATTCTTAATTAATTTGTGAGTGAAATATAAGAAAATGTATATTTTATAAAAAAAAAATCTTTTAAATTTCCAAAAAGGCTGATAGAGGAAACAAAAAGGTCATTCAAGCTCTCGTATGCCTTTCTTCATCATCGAGCTGCCCTAGGAAATCGGTTTTCAGCGAAGATGAAGTTGAATAAATTGAGCCCAGTTTGCAGCGAAGAAATTGAGCCTAGTTAGTAGGTTTTTTCATCATTATTTTCTTCTTCCATTTCTTCTTAAACAACTGAAAAACACTTTTAGTTCATCAATTCTCAAACGAATTAGTAGAAAGAATCAGTGGAAAGAAGAAAGGCGTTGATTTGATCTCCCATCAGACGATTTGATATAATCTCCCAATCTCTTTTCATATCTGATCATACCAGTCTTTGAACGAAACCAGGTGGATTAAGCCATAATTTAGTACTAGTAATAGTTTCTTTTTTAAATGTTTCAACTTAGAATATTTAAGATTAATAAAAATATAACTCTTTTTTATAAAGTAATAGATCTGAGTTTCTGTTGAGGAATCAGATTGTTGAGCACAACTTTTTCAACTTTAGGATAATTAAGTTTTTGTTTCAACATAAATCAATTAAGCACAAGGCTCGAACTTGATTGGCAACGAAGAATTAAGCATTCAAAACATAATTCAAAAGAGATCAATTATGATATTGCTGATAATTACTATAGAAGTTACTCAACTCAAAACAAGAGCAAATAAATTTCTATGATTAACACTTCATCTGCCTTTAACAACAATACTAACAAAGTATTGCAATTTCTTTAAGGGTGTGTTTGGTTCGAGGTAGAGTTAGGGGAGGGGAGGAAATATTTAAAATGAAATGTGTTTGGTTCAGTTTTTAGGAGGGGAGAGGAGGGGAGGGGAGGGGAGCAAAATCCCTCCAAATAATACTTTTTGCGTTCCCCCGAATCGGGGGATTCGGAGGGGAGAGGAGGGATTCTGAGTTTTAATATTAATTAAATTAATATATTTACTAAAATATCCTCAATTTTATTTTATTATTTTAAAAATATTATTTTCTTTCATGTTCCTACTTTTCTTTTTGTGATTTTTTCTCTATTGCTTCCAAGCCTTACATCAACTTATTATAATTATTCTTCACCTTCAAATTATTTTTTATTTTTTATTTAATAAAAATTATAACTACTATAGTTTTTTGTTTTTTACTATAATTTATTTTATGTATTCAGGAGTTGTTATCAACGCATAGTTTATTTTGTGTCGAGAGTTATAATACGAATCAAGTGTACTCAATGTTTTTAATATTATGCTATAAGTTATGACTTTTTAATCACTCAGTTATACAAATATTATTTCCAAAAAAATATTTATGAAATTTTACAATTGAATATCATATCACTAATATAAAATTACAAGGATAAAATTGTAAATTATTATTAAAATCTCTCCCCTCCCCTCGTGAACCAAACATATTTTTAAACGAAATCCCTCCCCTCCCCTCGTTTGAACCAAACATATATATAATTACAAAAAATCCCTCCCCTCCCCTTCCCTTCCCTCCATTAAAATCCCTCCCCTCCCCTCCCCCTCATTTGAACCAAACAGACCCTAAATTGAAAAGCCTGCAAAACAATATCAGATTCTAGATTTGACATAACATATAAAGTTTATAATCAAAGTCTAGGATGAAAATAGATAAAAACCTGTTTTAGGTCAACACTTTATTATGCACTAGAAGCGATTTCTCCATTTTCTTGTTCTGCTTCCTTGCATACCTCTGGTTCCTAAAAAATTTGGGATCCATCTACAGTTATTAACAAACGTAAACCATTAATCAAAATCGATAATTTCAAAATAATTAAAATTGAAAAATTGGAATTGAAAAGAAGATTGAATACCCCTTTGGTGGAAGTGTGTGGCGATGGCTCTTTGGCCTCTTGATGTCATTCTTGTGGGCCTTCTAAGATTGGTTGTGAGCGGTGTGATTCTTCGACTTAGTCATTTATGCAATTCAACACACATAGAATTAAACAATGGGAAAGAACTAGATAATTGAAATCTAGAGAAGTCAATGAAAATGAACCCTAATTATGCGTTGAGCAAAAGATGGTCTAACACTGCTACAACTAAAACCTCACAAAAGTATTTCACTCACAAAGGCACTAAGGAAAATTTTATTAAAAACAAAATAAAAAAGTTTGAAAAGAAAGAAGAATAATTTAAAATCAAATTCTGGTGTATGAAATAGTGAGGAGGCACCCACCTTTTAGTGGAGAAAATGTAGCTCAAAAAGAAAAGTTTTCAATTGCGCCGTTACTAATTGACTAGAAACCCTAATAGTCAATTATGAGGTGAAATAATCAATTAAGAATGCAGGATAATCAATTATCCATGTGATTTTAAATCATAATTTATTATTAGGACTAGCAATCAATCAATTATATGCGAAAGACATTTTTTGGTGATTTATCAAAGAGAAAGGGTCCTTAGAAAATTTGTGAGTGTGTGAGATTTTTCTTAGTATCTTATGAGTTACTTTAACTCTTTATAATTATCAGGTCCCTCAGACACTACTTTAAGGGCACGGCCAACCAAGTGAGATTTCACACTTCCTTTCTCTCACAACTCTGAAGGTTCAAGATCCTTGCTACATTATCTTTGACTTTAGCACTTCATGGAATCTTGAATCTTTCCTCTGATGATACTTGAGATAGATTCATATGAGCAACATCATCAAAGACTAATGCAAGGTGATAAATGCTCATATTGATCTTCAAGTACCATCACTTGGTGAACATACAACTACCATCATTTGATCAACATCATTTCAAGCAACATTACTTGATCAACATATCAAGAACTATCACTTTATCAACATATGAATCCCCATCACTTGACCAAAAACATATTAGATGATATCATCTGAACCAATTAGGCCTTGATTAGCAAGACTAATGAAGACCTCTCTTAAGAGCATTGTCAACATCAAAACCAAATCAATAGTTTGATGTAGACTTCATACCTACAAGCATATAGATCTAAATTTTCTCTCCTTTTTTATGATGACAATGTATGTCTTAGGAAGGTGGACAAAACAAATAAACAAGGGTGATAGGTTAGAGTGGTTAAACTCCCCCTCACGTAAGGTAAATTATACTCTACTCCCCCTTAGAGTATACTTCTTATTTTTCCTTTTGAATTGGTTGCATTATGCAAAACAACATGGAGTAGATTCAAGATTTTTCTGGTGAAAAAAGGACACATGTGGAACACGATGTTCCAACATGTGGGCTGCAACATCTGGTATCTGACAGCAGACGAATTTTATTGCAGTATTGGTTTAGAGTAATTATTTCCAAGATTTAATCTACAAAGAAGATATATGAAGAGAGTTAATTTCGATGTTCTTGCACAACATGTGGGACTCGATGTTCCAACATGTGTGTGATGCAACATCTGGCCCTAGTCACCAGTCCATGATGGATGTTGCTTGGTGCAAAATTTCTAATTAAGATTCAATCAAAGTTGTTGTAGATTCTTTAGTAATGTTTATTTGATTTGTTTGAAAACCTTTGAAGATCAACTCAGATTTAAATGGAGATTTAAATCTGAATTTGAAATATAACTAATCACATTAATTTTTTGTTGGAGATTTTTATCGAGTGAATTAAGTCCAATAGATTCACCTATTATTCTGGACAAAATTAATTCAGAGATCCAAATGAGAAAAGCCCATAACGCATTTCTATTTAAGGAGACTCAGTTCTCATGTTTGATACATGTTTTGTGTGCTATGATTAAGTTCTCTTTGATAGGGTTTTTGAGTCTTTTGTTACTTGTATTTCATGCTAATGCCATCACTCATATCATAAGGATTAGTGTTGGATCTTGTTTGTTGTACACCACATTATTGCTTCAATAACTTGGAATAGTTATTGGTTTGTCTTAGTCGAGTTATAAATTCAACAATCATTGTGTTATTAGTTAAGTTGATCACTTGCGATTAGTGATTGAGAGAAAGTGGGAGAGGTTCTCATATTTATGAGGAGTCCTAAATGAAAGTCACTAGGATTAGGACAAGGTATTGAACATCATGGAGTTGGTGTTCTTATATAACTAACTGTAATAATTCGAAGTAGTGAATTTTCTTTCTTGTATAGAGTGTCCTACAAGTAAAGTTAGTAGCTACATGCATAAAGTTGATTGGTCTCTAACTCAAGAGAGGTGTGCGAATTCTATCTCTCCCGACATTATTGCAGCACATATAATAAGAGAAATCTCTTCAAATTCAAAATTTTACTATAGGATCTCAGCTCTCCTAGGCGAACTATTCCTCTCTCTCTCTCTCTGTTGTTCATACTCGACCACTCATATCCTTCACCTTCTAGATAAACTAAAGATGATTTAAAGAACAAATAAAGCTAATGTATCTGGACCCTAACCAGTCCCATCTATTCCTGGGGTCGAGATGTTAGGCATTGAAATAGGGGAGAAAATTCTTCCAAAGAAGACTAAGGTTTCCACTTCTAGTTGCAAACATGTTGATCAACATGTTATACACGATGTTATTCCTTTCTGAATGAATGTTCCTGCTAAAACTGCTGAGGAAAAGAAGAAGAGTGCAGTGTACGAAAGGAAGAATAAATCTCAAGTAAGTTCATCTGTTCAAAAAACACCTAAACATACTTGTTGTGAAAATGTTTTAGCTACTATGAACAAGAAAGATGAATCCCACTCTGTTGAGAATGTTAGTGCAATTGTTGAAACACACGTTAAAGACTCACAAAGTTTATTTTGTAATCAATTTAGTAACATCTAAAAGTTTACTCGTGGATATCAAATTTTGGTGGATAATTCAGTTGTTAAAGTGACCAAACTTTTTTTGTCACTAAATCGGTTTCTAAAAGTGAATTTTCTAATAGTGGGAAAAATCAAGCATGCGTAAGAATCTATATATAGGGTTTGTGGCAATGTCAGAAGATAACTTCCACAAATGAATATGAAATGCAGTTCACAAACACTTTTCCATTATGATAGCATTCCCCTCGTCGATCCTTTCTGCTCTCAAATAACTCTAATTGAATTCAGTTACATTATAAGACTGTAATTGCTTCTTCTTCTCAAGTCGCCATGGCTGAGATCACGCAACCTTCGCAAGCTACTTTGTCTGCAATTATGGTGCAACAATCTCAGAGACTTGCGTACATCGCATCTGATTCGTCTACTTCGCATCACTTTGGACCAAACCTTTTGATCAAGCTGCAAGAAAACAATTATTGTGGAATCAACAAGTTAAAAGTGTCATACTTGCTTAGAAAGTATACAAAATAGTGGTCAGATGTCGCATTCCTCATAAGTTAAAAACGCTGCAAGATCTAGCTAAAGGCAAGATTTTTTATGAATATGAAGAATGGATCGTGCAAGATCAAGCTATCTTCGTTTGGCTTCTTTCCACCATTTCATAATCGATGTTACCCCGTGTTCTATGAAGGAAACATTTGTTTAAAGTTTGGGACAAGATCCACGAGTACTTTAATGCTCATAGCGTGTGTGAGACAACTTTGTATGGAGTTAAAAGTAGTCAAGAAAGGTAATAATTATATCACTAAATATGTTTTTCGTGTTAAAGCAATTGCAAATCCGTTATTAGATGTTGGTGACGTGTTCCAAAACAAGATCAGATATATTCAATTCTTGATGGACTACTTGAAGAGTATAATCTATTTGTTATGCAAATGTATGATACAACTGAATCTCTTTCACTTTGTTGAGGCTGTTTAAGAAGCACAATTTAAAAAATTTCGACAAGAATTAACTGTGGCAACTGTGTCAACTAATGTGGCTGATGCAAATCATCAAATCGGTGGTGTTAATGATCTTGTGAATTTATAATTTTATGTGTTTCGTATGTATGAAGGAAGACACATCTCTCTTATGTGTGAGGCAAGGGTAGACACATCCCTCGCATGTGTGAGCAAAGGGTAGAAAAATCTAAGTTATCTTAGTTAATTAATAAAAATTCAAACTCATACAAGTATTTTAGTTAAACCCCCCAGTGTAATCTTCTTATACGAATCAAGTTCTCTGACGTGGTATCAACTATCTACCCAATACTAAAGTGTTTCCCAAACTGACCTTTTTGCCCTTCCAAGCAAATATTTTTTCCCTAGCTAAAGGTTATTCCAGTAATTAACAAAATAAAAATTGCTTCATGCCAATTGTTCTCTTCTCATTGGTCACTTCAATGATCTGTTGTACTTTCAGTTTACTTTTCATCTCACACGTTTTCTCTTCTCTCACACGTTTTCTCTTCTCTCTCACACGTTTTCTCTTTTCTCTTTTGTTTTCTCTTGTCTCTCTCTTTCTATACTTCCCTCTTCTCTCTCCTCAAACCCTAAAATTCTCCCATCCTCGCCGTGCACACCCAGATCGCGTGAAATCTCTCCTTCCCGCTGTCGCACACTCAGCCGCCGTCACACCATTCCAACTGATTCCATAAAGGTATAGTTACTTTATGTTTTTTATTTGTTTACTGATGTGAGAAAAGTAAAAGAAGAAGGAAAAGAGTAGAATCACCATAGTTTCGATTTCAATTCTTAGGTCTTTCTAGGTTTTAAAAAGTTTTTTATTTTGATTTTTGCAGTATGCTTTTCAATGATACACTGTGTTCAAATCGTGTGAGTTTCGCTGACCCAAATAAGGAAATTTGTTGGAATCGCTCTCTTTCCACCAGGTTTGTTCCCAGTTTCTCAAAAATTTTGGTGCTTCCATTCTTTTTCATTACAATGTTGAATTCGTTGTTGTTTTGTGTTTGATTTCTTATATGTTATCTTCCTTATGTGTTGGTCTCTCTCATTCTCTATTATCAACTTTGAAGTTTGATGCTTTATCTTTATTTTACTTGCAAAATAGACTTTGAGAGATTCACAAATGTTAGGATTTTTATTCTTACCCTTTCTTTTCTCTTTATTTTAGTATATTTGATCTTGATAATGTTGTTTATGTTAGGTTTTTCATAATAAATAATTTCTTATTATTATTATTTCGTGATAAATAAATTTCACAGTACATCTACTATCGATACTTTTCCGGCAGAGAAAAGAAAGGTATTGATAACTAAATTTGCATTATAACTAAACCAAGATATAAGTAAAATTGGTTGATCTAATTTATGTTAAGTATGGATGCACTATTCTTGTACGAGCTACATAATTGGAAAGCTTGAAAGCTAATATTCCATGGATGTTAGATCCCACAGTTTGTGTGGCACTAGACAATTTTGTATCCTACATATACATTCAGATTATTATTATTATAGGTTTCTACTAACTTCTACCTGTTAGTACATATATTGTTAGTACATATATGATATATGATATAACCTTAACAATATATGACAAATAATTTCACAGTACATCTACTATCGATACTTTTCCGGCAGAGAAGCGAGAAGTGATGATGAAGAATATCATAGTGACATGTAATTGATGTCATGATGACTATATCTATGTTAATCACTTGACACATTTATATGTAGAATGTTGGTCCACAACTTGAAACATGGAATGTTGGTTGAGTTTGCTTGAGATTAATTTGAATTTGTGAGATATTGGATCGAACTCTAGTATGATCGAAGGGTAGCTTCTTGGTTCGACAGTATTAAGCATGAAGTCGAAGGTTGTTCACATGCTTGTGTCGAAGATGCTAGGGTCATTAGCATGTTAAATTAGGTTTTAGTGTTTAAACCCTAATTTGTTAAGTTAGCTTGTTTATTAAGTTGGCTTGTGTAATGGGCCTTGTGGAAAAAGCCCATTAGTTAGTATGTTAGGTTTTATTATAAATAGCATACTAGTCTCTCATCATTGCTAAGCAGCAAATCCTAATTTAGGGTGAGAGAGGTTATTTGTTATTCTTGTAAACTTGTAATCTTGTTTTAAGAGAAAGTAAAAGAAGAGCAGTTATAACCAATTCTTGTGTTCTTCTTATCTTCCCTAATTCCTATTATATTTTGTTCTTGACATCGTTTTTCACAACAAATTGGTGCGGTGAGCATGGAGAAGATGTCGTCAACAAAGTACGAGATTGAAAAGTTCACCGGAGTGAATGATTTCGGTCTGTGGCGCTTGAAGATGAAAGCCCTACTGGTTCAGCAGGGTTGTTTGGAAGCGTTGAAGGGAGAGGCAGCCATGAATGCTGCATTAACGGCAGCGGAGAAGACGACTATGATCGAGAAGGCACACAACACAATTTTGTTGAGCCTTGGTGATAAGGTTCTCAGGCAGGTATCAAAGGAGACGACGGCATCAGGGTTATGGGCGAAACTTGAAAGTTTGTATATGACCAAATCGCTGGTAAATCGACTCTACTTGAAGGAGGCTTTGTATTCATTCAAGATGGTTGAAGACAAAGTGTTGGCTCAGCAGTTGGATATGTTCAACAAGCTGATTCTTGATCTTGAAAATATTTATGTAAAGATCGATGATGAAGATCAAGCGTTGTTACTATTGTGCGCTTTGCCTCGATCACATGCTTACTTCAAATAAACTCTCATGTATGGAAGGGAGTCCCTGACCTTTGAAGAAGCTCAATCAGCCCTATATTCAAAGGACCTGAACGAACAAAAGGAGCATAAACCTTTGGCTGTTGGCGAAGGTTTGGCCGTTAAAGGAAAACTCTTACGAAAGGATGGTAAGTTTGACAAGAAGAAGGGCAAAAGCCAGTCAAATTTTTACAGTGGCGAAGCATCTGGCATTCGATGCTATCATTGTAAGAAGGAGGGTCACACAAGAAAGGTGTGCCCTGAACGCCTGAAAGATCATGGAGGTAAGGATAATGGCAATGCAACCATTGTTCAAGATGATTTCGAATCATCTGATGTTCTTGTGGTTTCAAGCAGTGACTCGAGAAGAGAGTGGATTATGGATTCATATTGCACTTGGCACATGACTCCAAACAAAGACTTGTTCGAGAAATTATGTGATCAAGATGGTGGATCAGTATTGCTGGGAAACAACAAGGCTTGCAAGATTGCAGGTGTTGGATCTGTGAGGTTCAAACTCCATGATGAGTCAATAAGGTTATTGACTGAGGTCAGGTATGTTCCTGATTTGAAGAGAAATCTACTTTCTCTTGGTGAATTCGACAAGAAAGGATATGTTTTCCAAGGAGAGAAAAGTATCCTAAGAGTCATGAAGGATTCGAAGGAAGTCTTGAGAGGCGTGAAGAAACAAGGCTTGTATACCCTTGAGGCTGAAGTTGTAAGTGGTCCGACAAATGTTGCATCCACGAAACCTTTGTCGAAGACAAAAATCTGGCACATGAGATTGGGCCATGTCAGTGAAAGGGGTCTGGTCGAATTAGGGAAACAAAATCTGCTTGGTGGAGACAAAGTCGAAAAGCTGAAGTTTTGTGAACCCTGTGTACTTGGAAAATCTTGCAGAGTGAAGTTCAACAAAGGCAAACAAAGAATACATGGATCCCTTGATTACATTCATGCTGATCTTTGGGGGCCTGCAAGGTGTCCATCACATTCAGGAGCAAGGTATTTTCTATCCATAGTAGATGATTATTCCAGAAAATTATGGGTATTCATCTAGAAGAGCAAGGATGAAACTTTTGCGAATTTCAAAAGTTGGAAGACTCTGGTTGAAAATCAGACTGGCAGAAAGGTCAAGAGGTTGAGAACCGACAATGGCCTTGAATTTTGCAATGAGGCATTCAACAATTTTTGTGCTGCCTCTGGTATTGCAAGGCACAGAACTACTGCAGGTACTCCACAGCAAAATGGTTTGGCTGAAAGGTTTAATCGAACTATTTTGGAGAGAGTCAGATGCATGTTGACTAGTGCGGGGCTAAAGAAGGTGTTCTGGGCTGAGGCTGTTTCGACAGCAACATATCTGATAAACAGATGTCCTTCGACAGCGTTAGATATGAAGACACCTGAAGAAGTTTGGTCGGGACATCCACCAGATCTCGACAAACTGAGAGTATTTGGCTGCGTAGCCTATGCTCACATTAGGCAAGACAAGGTCGAACCTAGAGCTCTGAAATGCATGTTCATGGGATACTGTTAGGAGTAAATTAATGGTAAATTCATGTGTTAATATAAGTGATTTCTTCTCTAAACTAATGCAAATTGTGATGAATCCATAGGTTTTTATAAAGAATTGAACTGAATAAGTTTAGTTCATGTATAAAGCAAATCGAATCACTTGTGGGTGTTATTGTTGCAGGTTTTGAGCTGAATTGGAACTTAAGAAGAACATGAAGAGGAAAGGAAGCTAGAAGTATCAAAGGCAAAGCAAAAAGATGAAGTTTGACAAGGGCGCGCCGCGGGAGTTCTAGCCAGCGCCGCGCCAAAGTTTCTGTTTTGAAGCGCGTCGTGCCAATCCGATGCCGCGCCGCGGCCTCGGCGTTAAAAGCCCAAAACTTCTATTTAAAAAGCCCTAGCTTCCAAGAGAAAAACAACGGGGTAGAGATCTTTTGGGAGCGAAATTCAGAGAGCAATCCTAATCCAGAACAGCAAACAACATCCGACGGAGAATTCAACATCAATTGAAGACATTCCCTTGATGAAGATGAATCCATCCATGAAACCTTGTTTGTTCTTCATGTCTATGGAGAGCTAAATCCCTTTTGTTGAGTCTAAGGTAGTAGTTAACCTATGAATATACAATACCATTGATTAATTCCTGTGAACAATTGTTTGAATTCATTATCAATAAGAAACCTTGCTTTTATTCTTACATTATCGTTGAATCTTTGATCGAAAGAAAGGATTTAACTTTTGCCCTAGGTTACTATATTGATTCAATTGCAATTTGCAGAGATGGAATTGTAATTGGGTTTTCATAATTATCATTCTTAATTACTATTATCGTTATTGTGATTTGGAGAGATCGAATCTCATACCGGTAAAAGTTATCTAATTTGATTTGCAGACATGGAATCTTATTTGAGGATAAGTGAAGATAATGATTCAAAGGATTATTCTATTGTGATTTAATTGATAATTGTATAGGATTAGGTTGATGAACCCTAAAGACTCAACATCTTTCTTTAATTGTTAACACAAAATCCTTTACTCGCTTGTATTTTATCATTTGCTTTTGATATTATTAGAAGTATCAGACAAACCAAACCAAATTTCCTAACTCAAAATAAACAACTATAGAACGGCAGTGATATTAACCAATCCCTGTGGATACGATATATTACAGAAAATATTTACCCACAAATACTTTCAACAAATTGGCGCCGTTGCCGGGGATTGGTGTCAATATTGCACGCATTGCAATAGTTTTTTATTTTGAGTTATTTCCTTATTTTTAGTTATATTATTTTTAGTTATTTACTTATTTTTAGATTTTTTTGTTTAGTTACTTATTTTTAGATTTTTTGTTTAATTACTTAATTTTAGATTTTTTTTGTTTAGTTCCTTAATTTTAGATTTTTAGTTTAGTTCCTTTATTTTAGAATTTTTGTTTAGTTCCTTTATTTTAGATTTTTAGTTAATTACATTATTTTAGATTTTGTTATTGCAATAGTCTTTTAATTTTTATTTTTGTATAAAATTTTTTATCTTGTTATTTCACTTGTTTGCTAGTCTTGTAGATGTTTGTTTCTCAGAATGTTTGACCCACATATAAATGACGCGATTCATGCGCAAAACGAGATCCTTTTTCAACAAATGGAGTATCTCCTTCAAAGTGTGTCACAGTTCACACCTCAAGTTAATGAGTTTTATGATAGCGGATGGGGCACACCGGAAGATACGATGGAGTATCATATGGCTAACCATGATTATCAACAACAAGCCTTTCAACCTTACACTCAATCATCGCCACAACAACAAGGAGGACAATCTAAGTTGGAAGAGATCATGAATCAGTACATACAAATGTCAATGACAAATCAACAACAAGGGCTTTCACAGTATAATCAAGGTTATCAAAGTGGACCCTCTGAGTTAGAGGAAACCATGAATCAATTCATGCAACTCTCTTCAACCATTCAACAGAACCGGGAAATTCGAGATGCTCAACTTACCAAATTCTTAACCGAGCAAAACGTAAGTCAAGTCTCAACTTTTCAAAACCATGCGACTTATGTAGAAACTTGCAATGCTACTTTTGTAAGGAGTGTAAAAGTGATTGGTGAGGATGATGGAAAGAAGAGATTGGAGGAGGAAGTTGATGACAAAGAAGATGTTGTTGAAAAGGATAACATAGAGTATGGAAACGTCAAGAAAAATATAGAAGTTGAGTATGAGCTCGCAATGAAGCTACCTTATCCAAGACCGCCTAAAAAAGTAGATGATGTGTTAGTCGAAGGAACAAAAAAGGAGGATATAATCAAAGAAGTCATGAATGAGTTAGAAACTTCAAAAGTTGAAACTTTTTCAAAAGAGAATAGGGTGGACTTAGAGTTGCAGAAGAGTAGTAATGCAAATGAGCATAAACTCTCATTGGAATTACTTCCTCCACAAGTTCCTAATAAAGAAGGGAAGGAGATTCAGTGCTTTCGACCAATGGAAATGTTGAGCCGTTTGCAAATCACCATCCCATTTTTAGAGGGTTTAAAGTTAAAGCCAACATTTGTCAAGGATAGGTTCTCACCGACGAAGAAATTAACGGGTAAGGAGGTTATCTCTCTTGAGGAGAGGAAAAAACAAATGAAGGAAGAGAGATCGCGAGTAGAAGGGGTAAGAATTAAGGATGAAGAAACCAAACAAGCAAACATGAAATACTTTTGGGGCTTCACATTGGTAAGAAAAGTACCAAGGAAAAGAGACATTGGTTGATGATTCAACCATGAACCGTCGAGCCATGCGACGTTAAACGAAGCACTTCGTGGGAGGTAACCCACACTTCTAAAGATTTATTTTTGTCTATTTTTATTTCAGGAAATAATAAGGGAACCTTTCTGGTGAAAGCTAGGAAGAGGCAAGTAATATTGTAATACCCTCTGTGAGTCAACCCTCTCGAGCTTGTTACGAAACATTGAGGTCAATGTTTAGTTTAAGTTGGGGGTGGATTTACTCTTTGCATTTTTTATGTTCAATTTTATGTTTTTTTTTTCTGTTTGTACCCCCAGTTAGAGTAAGTAGTCCCACAACAGAATGAGAATCTCAAGCAAAGCACCGACAAAGGAGCAACATGCATGAAAGTGGTAATGAGTGTAATTTTTTTTGAGAAAATTAAATTTTCACTTTCTTTTTCAATAAAATGACAAGGCAGGTATGAATTTTCAAACTCAAATTCTTAATGTGTGCATGAAATTTAGGTTGTTAGTAAATACTTGACAGAAGCTCTTTATGGTACACTATTTTATTGGATCAGCTTAGCCTTAACCATTGAGAGGAAAGCTTTCCATTGTTTACTATATGCAGGAGACCATCAATTATTTTGCCTTGTTCGTATCATGCTAAACCGGTTGTGGCATCGTTTGTGGAAATCTGTGAAAGTGATTTAGGCAATTGTTTGAATCTGAGAGTTCTTTTAGCCTATTCTAATGTACAACTTATTTACTTCTGTGAGAGTGTGATCCTTTGCTAACCATTCTTTGAGCCTGAGGTCAAGATAAGCATCATAATATGCACCAAGGAAAATACCTGGTGAGTTTTGATCTCAATAAAAAGTTTTGTTTTAGACCATCAACCATAAATTTGGTGATGTGTTTTCTCTTTGACCTTCTTAGAAAGTAGGGGAGCATTCATATAATCTGAATACAGGTTGATCTCCAAGTTGGGGAGAGTCACATTCAAAAGAAGAGTAAGTACTTATGGTAATCGGTGAAAGATAAAAGAAGTCGTAGCTTGAAAAAAAAAGAGAAGAAGAGTTATTGAAAAAAAGAACAACGTTTGAATATAACGGTTGTTGAAAAAAAAAGTGAAAAAGAAGAATCAAGCTACGAATGAATGAAAAAAATATGGACAGGTAAAGGAATTAGAGTTTTAGAGAAAAAGAAATAAGTTATGATTTGGATGCTTCCCTAGATTAGGAACAACCCTTGATTATCTTCTTTTCTTTGAATCTAAAACCACATTACAACCATAGAAAGACCTTTTGATTCTCAGATTCCACAAGACTTGATGCGAGCAATTTGGTGAACGTATGATATGGATTCTTGTTGATTTAATTGTTTGGATGAGTGTTTAACCCCTCTTTTATTCATCATACTTTTTGATGAGAGTGATTAGTGCTGATTCAATTACAATTGTGTAGTGTTTTGAACTTCTGGATGTAATTTGCTTTCAAAGTCAGTTTCATGTGTATATTCTGAGTTTGCAGGTAGAAGAGGAGTATTTGACTTAGTTACTGGATTGAACCACTTGAAAAAAAAAAAACTTTTTGAAAAACCTGTTGCATGATTGTCGGTAAGCTTTGCTGGAGGTAAGTGATTTTGTTTAGGGACAAACAAAACTCTAAGTTGGGGAGAGTTTGTTAGGAGTAAATTAATGGTAAATTCATGTGTTAATATAAGTGATTTCTTCTCTAAACTAATGCAAATTGTGATGAATCCATAGGTTTTTATAAAGAATTAAACTGAATAAGTTTAGTTCATGTATAAAGCAAATCGAATCACTTGTGGGTGTTATTGTTGCAGGTTTTGAGCTGAATTGGAACTTAAGAAGAACATGAAGAGGAAAGGAAGCTAGAAGTATCAAAGGCAAAGCAAAAAGATGAAGTTTGACAAGGGCGCGCCGCGGGAGTTCTAGCCAGCGCCGCGCCAAAGTTTCTGTTTTGAAGCGCGCCGCGCCAATCCGATGCCGCGCCGCGGCCTCGGCGTTAAAAGCCCAAAACTTCTATTTAAAAAGCCCTAGATTCCAAGAGAAAAACAACGGGGTAGAGATCTTTTGGGAGCGAAATTCAGAGAGCAATCCTAATCCAGAACAGCAAACAACATCCGACGGAGAATTCAACATCAATTGAAGACATTCCCTTGATGAAGATGAATCCATCCATGAAACCTTGTTTGTTCTTCATGTCTATGGAGAGCTAAATCCCTTTTGTTGAGTCTAAGGTAGTAGTTAACCTATGAATATACAATACCATTGATTAATTCCTGTGAACAATTGTTTGAATTCATTATCAATAAGAAACCTTGCTTTTATTCTTACATTATCGTTGAATCTTTGATCGAAAGAAAGGATTTAACTTTTGCCCTAGGTTACTATATTGATTCAATTGCAATTTGCAGAGATGAAATTGTAATTGGGTTTTCATAATTATCATTCTTAATTACTATTATCGTTATTGTGATTTGGAGAGATCGAATCTCATACCGGTAAAAGTTATCTAATTTGATTTGCAGACATGGAATCTTATTTGAGGATAAGTGAAGATAATGATTCAAAGGATTATTCTATTGTGATTTAATTGATAATTGTATAGGATTAGGTTGATGAACCCTAAAGACTCAACATCTTTCTTTAATTGTTAACACAAAATCCTTTACTCGCTTGTATTTTATCATTTGCTTTTGATATTATTAGAAGTATCAGACAAACCAAACCAAATTTCCTAACTCAAAATAAACAACTATAGAACGGCAGTGATATTAACCAATCCCTGTGGATACGATATATTACAGAAAATATTTACCCACAAATACTTTCAACAGATACCCTGAAGGAGTCAAAGCTTATAGGCTATGGTGCCTAGAGCCAGGTCACAGGAGGTGTATCACCAGTCGAGATGTAGTTTTCAATGAAGCGGAAATGGCTTTTAAGAAAACTGATGCTAGTCAAAATGCAGAAACATCTGACGAAGAGCTGGAACAGGTAGAGATTCCTGTTGAGGTGGAGCATGTTGATGCTGAATTGCATATCCCTGATGAAGTCGAAGAAGAAGCAGAAGATGCTGAGGAAATTGAGGAAACTGTCAATGACTACCTATTGTCAAGAGATAGGTCGAGAAGAGCCATCAAGCCACCTCAGAGACTTGGATATGCAGATCTTATATCTTATGCCTTAATCTTTGCAAGTGAGGTTCTAGACGAAGAACCTAGAGACTACAAGGAAGTTATGAGGAGTCAAAATAAGACTGAATGGCTGAAGGCCATGGATGATGAGATGAAATATCTTCATGATAATCATACTTGGGAACTGATCAAGAAACCTGCTGGGGTAAGGTTAGTCAGCTGTAAATGGATTTTCAAAGTTAAGGAAGGAATTGAAGGAGTGACGTCGAAAAGATACAAGGCAAGGTTAGTTGCAAGGGGTTTCACTCAGAAAGAAGGTGTCGACTTCAATAATGTGTTTTCTCCTGTTGTGAAGCATAGGTCTATTCGAATGTTGCTTGTCATGGTGGCACAGTTCGATCTTGAACTAGAACAGATGGATGTGAAGACTGCGTTCTTGTATGGTGATCTAGATGAAACGATCCTGATGAGGCAACCTGAAGGGTATGTCGAAAAGGGGAAGGAAGAATATGTGTGCAAGTTAAAGATATCTTTGTATGGACTGAAACAATCTCCTCGGCAATGGAATAGGAGATTCCACAAGTTCATGGCACGCATAAATTTCATTAGAAGTCAGTTCGACCACTGCGTTTACTTCAGATTTCGACCTGGTAATTCATTTGTTATTTTGTTGCTTTATGTGGATGATATTCTCATAGCAATCAACAATGTTGAAGATGTGACGAGGGTGAAGGCTGAACTCAATAAGGAGTTTGATATGAAGGATCTGGGAGCTACTTCCAGGATTCTTGGAATTGACATTCGAAGAGATAGAAAGAAGTCGAAGTTATGCTTATCTCAAGAGGCATATCTACGGAAGATTCTCGAAAAATTTGGTATGTCGAATTCGAAGCCAGTTGTGACTCCAACAAACCCTCAATTCAAGCTGAGTATTGATCAGTGTCCCAGTACTGATGTCGAAAGAGCCTATATGAATAGCATCTCATATGCTAATATAGTTGGTTCTTTGATGTATGCTATGGTCTGTACTAGACCCGACATAACATATGCAGTAAGTCTTGTAAGCAGGTACATGGCGAACCCTGGAAAGGCTCACTGGCAAGCATTGAAGTGGATTTTAAGGTACATAAATGGGTCTCTGAATAGAGTCCTAATTTATGGTGGAGCCTTGGGTGAAGATAGTAAAGCAGTAATAGAAGGATATGTCGACTCTGATTATGCAGGTTGTATGGATTCCAAAAAATCTATTTCTGGATATGTTTTCACTATGTTTGGAACTGCAATAGTTGGAAAGCAACACTTCAGAAGGTTGTTGCCCTATCAACCAGTGAAGCGGAGTATATTGCCCTAATTGAAGCTGTGAAAGAAGCATTGTGGCTTGAAGGTATTGCGAAGGAGCTGAAACTTCAAGGTCGAGGTATCACTGTTAAATGTGATAGTCAAAGTGCAATACACCTGTCGAAGAATTCAGCCTATCATGAGAGAACTAAGCACATTGATGTGAGGCTGCATTTCGTCAGAGGAGTAATCGAGCGTGGAGAAGTCCAAGTGCTGAAGGTTTCGACTGAAGACAATGCTGCTGATATGATCACCAAGACATTGTCGAGTTGCAAGTTTTTCCACTATATGCAGTTGATAAAGCTGCATGAAGAAAGCTAGTTTGTTCCCTTGATGTTGTAAAGTTAGATCCAAGGTAGAGATTTGTGAGATATTGGATCGAACTCTAGTATGGTCGAAGGGTAGCTTCTTGGTTCGACAGGATTAAGCATGAAGTCGAAGGTTGTTCACATGCTTGTGTCGAAGATGCTAGGGTCGTTAGCATGTTAAATTAGGTTTTAGTGTTTAAACCCTAATTTGTTAAGTTAGCTTGTTTATTAAGTTGGCTTGTGTAATGGGCCTTGTGGAAAAAGCCCATTATTTAGTATGTTAGGTTTTATTATAAATAGCATACTAGTCTCTCATTATTGCTAAGCTGCAAATCCTAATTTAGGGTGAGAGAGGTTATTTGTTATTCTTGTAAACTTGTAATCTTGTTTTAAGAGAAAGTAAAGGAATAGCAGTTATAACCAATTCTTGTGTTCTTCTTATCTTCCCTAATTCCTATTATATTTTGTTCTTGACATCGTTTTTCACAACAGAATTCACCCTGCTATCTCAGTTTTCATGGTTGATTGAGATTTATTTATTTGGCTCATTTGTTTATTTTCGTTTGGTCAGACTAGAGCAGTGCTGCAGTTTGCAGGATGGTTGTTGCAGATGGTGTTTCTGAACAAATGAATCTACCAGAAGTTTCAGAACAAGTGTATCTACCAGAAGCAGAATTTGTCTCATAAACAAGGTGTGCTAATGCAACATCCTTAACATCAACATAACATTGTGTTGCATTCACATAACTTTTTGTTGCACCATTGAGATACTTGAGGATGTGAATTGTACTAGCATTAATGGTTTCTTGTAGTAATGGTCCAAGGACCAAAACTGGGTTCACTACAACCAAATAAACTTCATTTTCTTTTGCTATATTCCATGCTGGTTGTTCTGCCACTGTCTTCCCATAGTAATACCAATTCTGAAAAACAAAAAATTTTAGTATTAATTTTTCTAAAAATATTTATATTTTTTATTTAATAGGAAGGTATGCCTTAGTATGTAGTTCCAAGACATTAGCCTTGCTCAAATGCAAGCTGCAGTATGCTGTTATGATGTTAGGTAGCATATATTGTGTATTAATGGCATATCTTATGCCTAATGCTTAATAAAACTTTTAATTTTGGCCTTTTAAAAAGTGTCACAATTTGAGATGAAAAAATCTCTCTCAGTAATTTTCTCTCTGTAATATGTATATATGATTTTGAGTTTAATTCTTTTTTACATAGGTTTGCTTTTTTGTCTCCATGGAGGCTCTAAATGCTTTAAAGTTGCCAGTGAAGGTTAAGGCAGGTTTTCTCGGATCAGTGAAACTTAAGGTTGATGGAACATTTTCTTTCTCAGAAACTTAGGAGTATATTGTATTGAATCTGGTTAGATATAGCTGAATGATCACTATTCCGTTGTTTCTTCTTTTGAGTGGGTATACTTATCGATAGAAATGTATCTGCTATTTCAAAATACCTACAACTCTGTTCACCTTTAGAAAGTGGATGATATATTTTTTTTTCTATTTTGTGAATCTTTCTTTTATGGTCTATTGACAAACATGCTTGCAAGATGATAAGATCAAGTTTCTATGTTATTTTATGTCTTATATAATGGCCCGGTTACGTTGTACTTTATTATTTGTATTCTATATCATAATCATGCTGTAAAATGATTGTAGGTGAAAGATTATAGACCACTTTGGCCAATATCTAGGAATTGTTTTGTAATATAAGAAAGGTTAATGTTTTGGAAAATTGGACAGTTATAAATTGTATTAATGTTTTGCTTCTGAAATCAGCACTATTTTTTGATAGTAAGTCAAGTTTTTATATTCTTTATTTCGTTGCAGTACTGTATGCTTGCAGCAGATTAATATTGAAATATACTTCGCATCTTACACTGTTGGACGCCATTATAATTTACTCACTTCCCCCGCCAGATCCGGTCTGATTTATTGAGTTTTTGCATAGTATACTTTAAAGATTTTCTGCAGTGTAAACTATTGTCTCGATGGCATAATGTCGATTCAGTGTCATGTTCAATGAAGAAGATACCATAAAAGAGGTTTCTTCCAAGTGGTTTATTGATTTGCTTGAAGCTTTAGAAGCTATGGCCAAAGATAACGAGCAAATCCCCCATGGGAAATGAACTTGAAAGTGAAGCTGTTACAAAAATGGAGATGTACTCCTTTTGAATTTTTTTATTATTATTTAAAAACACCAAGTTTATATATGTGTACTCTTTGATGTATTTTACTAACCAAAATATTTTCACAAGTTTGATAGAAAATTGAATCAAACTATTTATATAAATACAATCACTTATTTTACATTCAGTTTATTAAATTGTATATTCCAATTGTTTTTCAAGTTTGTATATATCAAGACTCAAAGTTTGAACATTCTTACATACTTAAAGCACTAATCTTTTTCAATTTTGTAGTTTATAAACTTATGTTTTTGTGCACTGTTAAGTTTTAAAACAAGCATGTAGGTCCCAATTGTGTTTTTAATTTCGATATCGTTATGAAACAAAAAAAAATTTAATTCAAAAACTTAGTTTTGATTTATACTCAAGTTAATGATTACATTCAAAATTATTTTAGTTTATAGCATTTTGTTTTAAGTTATGGAGAGGTTTAAGTTTTTCTTAAAGTTCAAAGTCATTTTGTGCAAACGTCACATATTTTTCTTATCTTTCAAAAAATACTACACCACAAAGAATTTTATTAGGCTTTATTTTACGGGTCACTATCAACATAATGCATATTTTATTTATTTTTCAAATGTTAAAATTCTTTTTATTTTCTTTCCGTCTCATGGGTCAATTTTTTTCTTTGTATAATTATTTAATAATTAAGTAATTCATTTCTAATTTATTTATATTTAAATAATTTATACCATATCAAATGCATGATAGTATAATGTATTTTTTGATTTTAACAACAATTAAAATATATTTATTTCACGGGTCACTAACAGGACAATATTTATTTTACTTTAATCAATCATTATTTTAATTTAAGAGACAAAATCTTTATTTTTAAATATTAATTTTTCTCCATCTCACAATTTTTTTTTTGTGTATGATTATTTAATATAATTCAATCTATATCATTATTGTTCATTTTAAAAAAATTAATCATTTCAAATTATGCATTTATTATCTAAAATTTTACATTTATATTTGATACTATCTAAGTGTTATGACATTAAGACTCATTCATGTGTTATTTCATGATTATTATTTAAAAGTTATAAATTAATATATATATATATATATATATATATATAATTATTTATACAATATTATAATTAAATTACCCGTGCGCACGGGTCTCTTACTAGTATTGAAGACTAAAACGAAGGAAAAGAGACGTGTTTTTCAGTCATAAAAAGCTGGTCCAGACCCGAGAATGATTTTATGTGGATTTGGAAATCCTTTAACTGCATCTTAAAAGAAAATAAAAGCACGTTTTCTTACATCTTAATTGCAATGGGAATACACATGACTTATATCTCAGCTCCATATTGTTGAAAATCCAACACATGAGTTATATTAATTGCAAAGGGGATTTGGAGTTCAAGTCAAACGAAATCTACCATTAATGCAACACATACGTACGGCACTTAATGCATTTTAATAAGCTACTATGTCATGAAATCAAACTACAAAGCAAGTTAAAGAATAGAGATATAAAGTTATAAACCCATTGCTGTTGACAAAGATAGTTAGATTTTCTTTTATTTCTTTTATTATTGTTCATTATTCAACAATTTGTAGGAGTTTTTATCAAAATGATCAAATTTTCCAATTTTAATTCTAAACTGACGAACTTTTCTTCATAATTTTTAATTTCTCATATTTCAAAAAAAATGGAAGTCATTCAAAGCACTTTAGATTTATTGGCGCATGCAAAAAAAAATTTCCAATAAATAATGGTATTAATCACAAGAAAGTACACAAACCAAACAATTACCCCTTTATACAAGACAGAGGTAAAATGTTTCAGTAAAATTACAAGTCGTAGAAGAATTATTAACTGACCTAAACCACTTCCAAGAAACGAGTATTGTAGCATTATAACATTCGTCAAAGTTAAATACATAACCTTTGAACAAGATAGCGTTTCTCATCACCCACAAGTTCCACAAAATCGCAAGCCATATAACCTCTACAGTTAATCTTTCGTCTATCGCCTTAATTTTTTCAAAGTGATCCAAGAAACTCCTCAACTCAACATTCGTCAACTTAACCGAAGCCCCTAACCACTATCCTACTTTGTTCCAAATTCTACTTGTGAATGGGCACGACTCGAATAGGTGATTGGAATTCTCCATAATGTTGAAACACAACATGCAACAACAGTCCCTATCTTCTACCAAAATACCTCTTATCTCCAATTGATCTCTTGTCGGTAACCTACCCATAATATATATCCAAGCAAAGATACCAACTTTTGAGGGAACTTTCAAATCCCACATAAAATTCAGACTTCTTAAGACAGCAGGCTGCAGCCCCACAACATTACCTTTCTTCCTAAATTCTGTAGCGCAAGCTTTAACAGAAAAACTTGCCTCTTCGTCCGCAGCTCAGTAACACACGTCTCTACCATGATTAGTCGGATTCTGTTGCTGCAACTGATCAATTAACATATCCAGCAGACCGTTATCATCATCTTCCTGCTTAATCAGCCATCTTCCAACATCCCACACCCAAACCGGCCCATCACAAGAGTCTTCATCCGAAACAACCATGAAAGGAGAAGCAGCTTTTGCATAAAGTTCCGGATAAGCTTCCGATATTGTCTGATTTCCCACCCATCTGTTGAACCAGAAGGATGCAGATTCTACGTTTTGAACCCTATAATGAATCCAAATCAGAAACAGACAGTCCTTTCGAACCGTCACAATCGTTAATTAAAATTAGATCACGCCACCAAATAGAATCACCCATTGTAATAACACTATTATCATTTACAAACATTTTGACCTCCGTATTAATATATTTGTGCTTTAGCAAACTCGACCAAATCACATTTTCCTCCGATAAGATACGTCATTTCCATTTCATTAGGAGTGAAACATTCATACAATCAACATCTCTAGTACCCAACCCTCCTTCTTCTTTTGTTTTACACATGTTACGCCATCTAACCCAATTAATACGTCTACCTCCATCGACCCCCCGCAAGAACCTTCTTTGAATACAACTAATCTCGTTTAAAACTTTCTTAGGCGCATGATAAAAAGATAGAGAATAGAGGGTAATGACATTCAAAACAGAATTTATTAGAACCACTCTCCCTCCTATGGATAGGAACCTCCCTCGCCATTTATCAAGTCTTCTTCTTACATCCTTTATCACTTCTTTCCAGATACCAACCTTCCTTGGACTATCACCAACAATAACGCCCAAAAAGTTTGAACGGAAGCACACCTATACCACAAGTCAAAAAAGACGACGACATCTCGAGGATTATATCACTCAAGTTAATTCCATAAATGTTACTCTTACAAAAATTAACATTAAGAACCGACATAAGTTCAAACCCCCAAAAAATTGCATTCAAGCTCCATAGATTATGAGTTCCCCCATTGCCAAAGATTATCGTATCATCCGTGAAGGGAAGAATGTCGACTTTATTATTAGCTCCGAATTGAAATCCTTTGTATTCATCAAGCTCTGTTGCTCTCTCCATAAGACTGGTCAAGCCTTCCATAATGATAACAAATAACAAGGGAGAAAGAGGATCCCCTTGTCGTAAACCTCGGCCAACTTTGAAATCATTCGTATAACTCCCATTAACGATGATAGCCATGGAGCTCGTAAAACACTTGCCTCCATCCATCTAAGCCACATTGTACTGAAACCCGTCTTCTTCATGATGTATCTTAAAAAGTCCCAACTAACACAATCCTAAGCTTTCTCGTAGTCGACCTTCAAAACTAGGCAACTCGATCCCTCTCTTTTGGCCAAATCCAACACTTCATTGACCATTAATACTCCATCTAGAATGTTCCTATTTTTAATAAAGGCATTTTGTTTGACAGATATCAGTCTATCAATAACCTCCTTAAGCCTTCCTGCAAGAAGCTTTGATAGAATTTTGTGAAGACTTCCTACAAGGCAAATTGGCCGATACTCCGAAAGAGATTGAGGGTTAATCACTTTCAGTATGAGGGAGATAAAGGTGGAAGCACAAGCCTTGGTTAATATCTCCTTCGATTGAAAGTTTGCAACGAACTTCAGAATATCCTCTTTCAATAAATCCCAATGAGTTTTGAAAAAAAACCCTTGAGTAACCATCAAGTCTAGGAGTTTTGAACCCATCGCAATTCCAAACCGCGGCTTTTATCTCTTCTTCCTCAAAAGGATGCTCCATCCTAGCTGCCACATTTTCCTCTAACATGTTAAAACTAATGTCGTCGGGGACCGGTCTGGATCTACAAGGCTCCTTGAAAAAATCCTCATAATGTTGTCTAATATAAGACTTGACCTCCATAACACCTTCTACCGTACCATTAGGCGTTTCCATCAAGTTGAATAAATTCCTACGAACCCTCTCCTTTAAAGAGTTGTGGAAAATATTTTGAATTAAGGTCACCTTCCTTAAGCCAATTCTGACCCGACTTCACTCTAAGCAAACACTCTTTCATCTCCAACTTCTTCCAAATTTCATCACCTATTAATCTTCTAGCCTCAACAGCCCCTGACACATCACCTCCAACATTCGCAATCAAAAACTTGTCCAGCTCATGTTCTCATCAATATTTTCTTCGATCTTCAAGTCTTACCAGCCATAAACATTTTTGTTCCACGCCTTTAATAACAACTTACGGCTTTTTAATTTCTCATACAAGACATAATCACTTCTCCCTTTTACAGAAAGCAAGCTCCACTCCTTAGACACGAATAAAGCAAAATCTTCATGTTTATACCAACCATTATTAAACCTAAAAGATTTAGATCCCGAATCACATCCACCTGATTTCAGCCACAGGAGACAATGATCCAAAGAAACCTTTTTTCCCACCATCTGATTTTCAAACTTCAAACTAGAAACTAAATTATCGGTTATCAAAAAATGGTCTAACCTGCTCATAGCGCAACCGCTTCCGTTGAACCAAGTGAATCTCCTTCCCACACAAGGAAGATTAATGAGCTCCATCTCCTCCACAAAGTTGAAGAAATCAGCATTACCATTACTACCAACACTCTTCTCAACCCTCTCCTCCTTAAACAACACCGTGTTAAAGTCACCACCAATGCACCACTCCTCCCCCGCCGCCAAATTCTCCAGCCTTAATAAGCTCTTACACACATCTCTTCTCGAAACTATGTTGCATAAAGCATAAACATTAACAAAGTTTATACAGGAACCTTTGGATGTAGCCTCCATCCCCACAAACCCCACTCCTTTATAGCTCTGAATGAGCTCCAAAGAATTCTTCTGCCACAAAATAACCGATCCTCCCGAAGCTCCAATGGAGTCCATATGAGTCCATTCCACATCCTTCGCACCCTAAAACTCTTCAGTTGTCTTCGAATTAAAGGTTGATAACTTTGTTTCCTGAAGAAGACACACATCTACTCTGCCCGATTGATTCATGTATCCTATCCTCTTCCTCTTTATAATGCTACCCCCTCCTCTAATATTAAGAGTTACAATAATCATTTCAAACTCTTAATAACCGCCTTCCTTACAAACATTCCTTCTTTGTCTCTCTTCTCCATCACTTTAATTTCCTTCTAGATTGCCTTTTCAGGATCCGCACAAGCTATACCCAGCCTTAGAATGGAATCTTTTATCGTCTTTCCCACCAAGGATTCCTTATTGATCTTCAGTCTCATATTGCAATGGGAAATATCATAATCCGTCATCAAATCACAACAAATAACAGTGCCACCTGAGAATTTATCCTCTTCGTCTCCCCTCTTCTTTGGTTATGGATTTTGACACATAAATTTAGGAGAAAAATTAGGGTTCAAACAAGAGAAATATGACTGCTGGATATTGGACCTTTCAACCTTTTCTCCCAAATACTTTACTTCTCTAACCTTCTTGATTTTGGGCCTAACTTTTTTTAATTTATAGCATGCCTCATCAAAAGATAATAAGCCCAGTGACAAAGGGCCTACTATTGTTAAACCCTTATCTACATCTGGCCTACTTCTAACCCCATTAGAAACACATCTAGCTGGACACATTACTATCCTGGGGCTGACACCTTTCCTACTCACTGACTCTACTTCCTTGAGAGTTGAAGCCGTCGGACAAACCTGACACGTCTCAATCGTACCATCCTTAATCCCCAGGAAATGTTTCGTTTTGCCCAGAGAATAATTATTCTCATTATCCAGTCCATACTCTTCGTTAGCATGATCAAAATTACCTCCTGGTTTTTCCTCCATCACCAGAACACCCCCATCACCAACACCACTAGCAGTTTTCAGGACACGTTCAAACTCCCTCTCATCATCATCATTATCAGAATCGTTGACCGAATCCTCAGAGGAAGATTCAACGTTCATCTCAAAACCGTTTTGAAAACGCTTCTTATTCCAAACGTCCTCCACAACGTAAACATCTTCGGCCAAAAATATATTGAAGAAATCTTTATCGACCATGACCTTGAGCTCTTTATTAATCAACGAGAATATTTTTGTGCGAGCAAGAATCCTAGCCACATCCATTCTATATTTGTCCTTATTTCCTTCATCCTCATGGATTAGAACTCCTAGCTGATGACAGATGAATTCAAAGAAACTGTGTGTCCAGGCCTGACACGGAATTCCATACACCCTCACCCACGTCTATCTCTCCTTATCAACCTCTATTGGAATCCATAACCTAACCTCCTTGAACCACTGCCTGAGCCAAGCATTACCTCCATCCACCAAATCTTTCAAAACCCCTTCTTCAACATCCTAAAGATGCACAAGTTTGCACCAAGAGGAATAACTTTTATCGAAAAGAAACCTTCGGCGAAAAACAAAGCTTGCATGTTGTACAAAAAACCCGGATTTAGGACCTCCACCATGTAAGACTTTACAAGCCTATCCATATCACCACTTTCAGAATGAAATTCCAGAACTTTAGTGGATGACTCTCCCTGTAATACCTCCGCAAAAGTCAGACCCTTGTTGAATCCATTGTTACCGAAAGTCTCCACCTTCTTAAAGTTAGATATAAGAGATGCAGGATCCTTAATAGAACCTCTGGTTTTGGTTCCATAGTTCACGCTCTATTTTGACCTTTACCAAACTTGGGCAAGTTAGCAAAAATCTTCCTTCCTTCTATAAAAATGTTGTCTAGCTTCATCTCTAGCATCCTTTCATCCCCCACGTTAAAGAAACTAACAAATCCATACTTCTTCCCCCGTCTGGTCTTCTTGTTTGGGATGAATACCTCGTCGATATCACCTAACTCCTCGAACTCATGGTACAGATCCCTGGCCTCCTATTTATCATCAAACTCCATAACGAAGAACATCATTGTAGCCGAAACTTCAGCACGAGCACCCCTTCTTTCTCCTCTTTCCAAACTTCCTTTCTTCGCTTGTCCATGTTTGTGTTTCCTTGCTTCCTTCCAACCATCAGCTCCTTTGCTTTTATCCATGCCTCCAATGAGAGATACAAAGTGCACATGCACTAAAATGATAGAGCGGACTTAAAAGCTATTGGCGCCTGCATATAAGATTGAAGGGAGGCGCCAATTCAAACAAAGTAACTTCTTGAGTTTCAAAGGGAGCACCAATAAATTTTAAGTGATTTTTTTTAATAATTAAGGGACCATCCATTCTTCTTCTAATAATCTTCATTCCTACGTTAAATTAATTCGAGACATGCTTTCAATTTCTAAGAGAATTGTGATGGTGTGAAGGTGATGATATGATGGCTCAAGAACCAATGAGATTTTCTTGTGGTGGCAGTCGTTTATTTTTATTTTCATGTCTTTTTTTAACATGGTGGTCACACAATTTTGTTCTCTTTTTTGTCAAGGACTTTGGTGACCTTTTTTTAGTTCCTTTTTGTTTTTTGTTTTTTATCCCTAATTTTTGCCTACATCGTTTTTAGGTTCTCTACTTAGTGAGCTCTGTTTTTATACTTTTTTTGAACTACTTCCGCAAAATTTATTCTTTCTGTGAAAATGTTATGATTGTCGTGTTAATGGTTGGTGAAAACAACCTCTGTGAACTTTTGGATTTTTACTACTTATTGGACACTTCACCATGTGTTCGAGGAATGTGAGTGCATAGAAAAATTAGATAAAAAAACTACTCTGTCCCTAGTTAAAATTAAGGGTTTTTTTAGTTTAGAAAGAAACACCAACTTCTAGGCTCAAGGAGTTGACTGGGGATTAATCCTCCTTAACTCCTTATTGTTTGGGTATTGAAGCAATATCTTACATCATCAACAAAGTTTTATTGAAAAGCATACTTTTAGAAATATTGAGAGTTTGTTTACATCATCCTCCATCCAATCCTTGCTTAAGTAATAGTTGATAAAAAAAGTGAGGTGGAAGAAATATTAATATTGTTTTTTCTTTTTCTTTTTTTAATTATTCTATTTTATGTGATAAAGAGGAAAGAAGAAAACAAGTAAACATGAAATGATTAATTCAAAATATGCATGCTCATTTTATTTATGCTAGTGTTAAAAAACAACAAGTTTAAAAGCAAATAACACTTAACAAACAAGCAAATATCAAATGAAGATGATAACAATGGCCTAATGATTATCAATATCGAGGATGATCTTTCCAGTCTGATCCACTGGCTTTAGGAGGTAACTTCTCATGCATGCTTCAGGCTTCATTCACCTTTAGGACGACTAATTTGCAAGAGGCCCTGGTCCATCAATTCCTAGATATCATTCTTCACAATCATGCATCCTACCTAATGTGTATTGCACTCAACACAACCATCATGCTTCTTTTTTATCATACCCGATTTAACCAACCTTGCATTTAATGCCTCCAAAGAGCAATTCACCTTTTCCACCTCTCATATCACGAGATGGCTTAGCCTTTCATCAACAACATTGATAGTCGGGCTATTGTGTACTAGAAAAGGATTGTTTTTGAATTTAGGGCCGTTCTCTTTTAAAGTAATCATCTTCTTATTGAACAATTCATGCACTTTAGCTTTTAGTGCCATGCAAGTGTCCAAGCAATGTCCCACTGCCCCTTCATGGTACACACATGTTACATTTGGGTTGTACCATGCAGGGTATGATGGTGGCATAGGATCAATAGACCGAGGAGTCACCAATGAACGCTGAAACAGTTGTAGCTAGATTTCACTATACGACATATGAATTGGGTCAAAGTGAGTCTTGTTCTGATTTTGATTTTCATATTGAGGATTGGTTGGGGTTGGCGAGAAGACATTGTTGCAGTATAATAGGGTTTTCCACCTCCGACGATAACAAGTTGATTTTTCTTCTTTCTTTTTCCTAAGGCAAAATTTCTTTTTCCTTCTCTATGTTTCTATATATTCATCATTGTTAACATATAGTTGACAATATGTTGGAGTATATGGTTGAAAAGAAACAACCCTATATTCAAAGAAGGATATGCAAAGTGACAGACAATATGTATTCAATAAAGTTGATAGTATAAATGTGGAAAGTAATAGACTCAAAATCAAATATCAATTATAATTTGAGTTTTACATAGCTCCTCTAGAACGTTCTCAAATGTAGTTAATTAAAATGTAAGGTCTGGTGTAGATTATTCCTCATGTAAAAAGTAAGACTAATTTATTCATAGGGAAACATTATACTTACACCAATTCATACACCTACACCAAATACACTGTTCACAAATACGTGAACAGTGTTTTTTATTTTAATTTTTTTATTTTTTTAAAATTACTTTGGTTAATGAATTATCAAGACTTTGTTAATATAGTTCAGAGTTTGGTTAATATGTATTTTGTAGTTTTAAGTTATAAATTAAAGTTGATTAATTGAGTGTTATAAATTGGTTAATATAGTTAATAGTTTGGTTAAGGAAATAGTGAAAGTGGTTAATAAATTATAAGTGAAATAAAGAAAATTTCTTTACCCACTTCCCTATCTTCTTGGTCACCTCTGGCGAAAAACCCAAAATACCCTCACTTCGGAAATGCATTTTCGAAACGTTTTTTTTTTCTTCAAAATTTGTCTTATTTCGGAAATGCACTTCCGAAAACCCGAAAAAAAGGTGTTTTCGGAGATGCATTTCCGAAAACACCCCTTTTTTGAGTTTTCGGAGATGCATTTCCGAAAACAATTTTTTTTGGGAGGGGGTGTCTTCGGAGATGCATATTCGAAATATTCCAAGACCAAATTGGTCTTGGAATGTTTCGGATATACACTTCTGAAAAATTCAATAATTATTAAAAAATTAAAATCAAGGTGAATCAATACAATTAATAGGTATAAAATGAAGGTGAATCAATAAAATCAAGGTGAATCAAAATTTGCTAAACAATTTTAAAGTTAAAAATTATTTTACTAACTTATATAAATCAAAAACATTTTAATTTCATAAGTAAATTTTGAATTATATAGAATTAAATATAAAATTTGTTCATTAAATAAAATCAAGACAAAATCTTTTTTTAATTTTTTTAAACTAAATAAAAAGTTATAACTAATTTTTAATTATAAATCAGAATAGAAATATATAAATATATAATAATAATTATTAATTTTGTAAGTGAAATATATAAATATATAATAATTAATATATAAATATATAATAATTATTATAAATTAAAACATTCATTTTTTTAATTTTTATAATTATTATATAAATATATAAATATATTTATAATTAATATATAATAATTTTTATAAATATATAAATATATAATAATTTTTATAAATATATAATAATTATTATAATTATTATATAAATATATAAATTAAAACACTCATTTTTTTAATTTTTTTTAAATACATAATAATTATTTTAAATATATAAATAAAAAATTATAATTCATTTTGTAAGTGAAATTATTTTAGTTTTTTTAATTAAAATTATTTTAAATTTTAAAATATGAATTAGAATAGAAATATATAATAATTATTATTCATAACTAATAAAATATATCAAAATATATAATTATTATTATTTATTACTCATAAATTATATCAAATTTATGATATATGAATTAATTAATATCCTAAAATTAATTTTTGGGATTTTTAGATTTTTTTTTGTTTTTTTGGAGATGCATCTCCGAATTAATCAAAATCCTAATTTTTGGTATTTTTTCGGAAATGCACTTCCGAAGTCTGGAAAAATTTAGAAAAAAAATATTTCGAAAATGCATTTCCGAAGCAGAGGTAAAGTGGGGTTTTCGCTAGGGGTGACCCCATAGGGAGGTGGGTAAAGAAAAAATCAAAATAAATGGTTAATGACGTTCATTTTTTTGGTTAATCCAATTGCGAAGTTGGTTAATAACACAATTTTATATTTGTGTTATAAAATAAATTTTAAAAATAAATATAATTTTTTAAATATAATGTTATTTTAATAAAATACATTTGGTCCCGTATGTTAACCTTGGGATTCATTTTGATCCCTTAACTTCAAAAAGCTTCATATTGGTCCTTTAACTTTTTAAAAGGTGTCATTTTAGTCCTTTTAGGTATATTAGCGACCAATTTTTGAGTTTTTCCGTAGCTAATATGACAAAAATGACTAAATTAACACCTTTTGAAGAGTTAAGGGACCAATATGGAATTTTTTGAAGTTAAGGGACCAAAGTGAACCCCGAGGTTAACTTACGGGACTAAAAAGAGTATTTTACCAAAAATATTGTTCATCGTGTATATATATATATATATATATATATATATATATATATATATATATATATATATATATATATATATATATATATATATATATATATATATATATATATATATATGATGGAGATATTTAGTTTAGAGATGAGTTACAAGTAGCATTGCTGTTATTGATAATATAAAGGGCAAGAGTATTTATTATACTCTAAATTATTATACTCTAAATCAATGAATTTGCTTATAAAAATATTGGAAGGAGGACTCATGAAATTTTCTAAATTATTACTGTATGTTAGTAGCTCCTCAACTACCTTATTGAGTAACACGTGACACGAAAGTATGATCCTGCACTAGTTTCTAAATCCACCTGTCCTCACAAGAAAAATATCCAAAAGAAATGGTCATTTTCATTTTCTATTAGAATATACCAGTTTCCCATTTTCTTTCAGGACCATTGATTCTCAACTTACTTGCAAACCACAAGAATACAAGTAACAACTTCAGATGACTTCAATGGAGGAATCATGGACTAATTGGTTATGTGAAATGGTAAAGTAAAATCACATTCTACTATATAAATTTGTCTTCATATTAACATAAATAATATTATTCTTTTTGTATGCTTAAAGTTTTTTATATTTTTCCAGGATCCATATGATTACAGTTTCATCAACCAATCAAGCATAAATGCAGACATTGTTAGTAGTTTTGAGAGAAACTTTGAGAGGCCTTCAAAGTTAGTCAAAACAGATTCTTCATCAACTTGCTCATACAATATTTCTTTTAAAAATGAAAATCCACAACCAATAAGAGTTGAACCAGCTTTTAAGCCAAGGTCCAAAACTACGAACTCAAAGAATGAACGAAAACGTGTTAATACTCAAGAGAGCAACAAGAAGAACGGTTCAGTTTCCAAATCTGCATCTCATCACATACCAGATCATATTATTGCTGAGAGAATAAGAAGAGAAAAGATTAGCCAACAGTTCATAGCTCTTTCAGCGCTTATTCCAAATCTAAAAAAGGTTCATTTTTGCTTAAACTCATTTGATTCAAATTTTTAAATATTTATATGCATGGAATTGAACTAATACTTTTATAGGTATTTTTCATCTATATTTATACATAATTAATAAATATATGTAAGTGATTATATATAGGCATGTCTTAACTCATAAGCAGCTTATGTACATTATTTTTTATATTAAATTAATTCGTAAATGTTTATATTGATAACCGCTTACATATAAGCTGCTAATCTATATATACAAATTAAACTTATTCTAATAATGTAATACATTTGTAGATAGACAAAACTTCTGTGCTATGTGATGCTATTAAGTATGTGAAAGAACTTAAGGAGCAAGTGAAACTGTTGGAGGAACAAAGCAAAAAGAACAGTCTAGAATCAATGGTGGATGAAGAATTTTCGTTCACTTCGTCGTGTAATGAAACCTCAAAAACAAATATGTCACTGCCAGAAGTTAAAGCTAGGTTGTCGGGTAAGAATGTGGTGATTCGAATCCTCTGTGAGAAAAATAAGGCAGTGATGGTGAATGTGTATAGAGAGATAGAGAAACTTCATCTCTCAGTTATTGGTGGGAGTTCATTGTCCTTTGGTTCGTTTCTTCTTGCCATAACCATCATCGCCAAGGTACATTTTTAATTAATTATTATTTTAGAGCTTAAGAACATACAACGTGTAAAAGTTGTTTTAACTTTCCCTTATCCATTATTTAAAAAAATATATATTATGATTTTTAATAGAATCTTATAAAAGTGGCACCAAGTACAACATATATTAAATGAGAAATGATAAGTGTACACTATTTCCTACACTTACCCCCTAATTGAATACAAAAAGTATACAAATTTATTTTTTAAATAATTTTGGTAGTCTTGAATTTTGTGCTGGAAAGATTTCTTTTGCTATAATTCAAGGTGTAAGATACGGTGTATAAAAAGTGGGTGTATAAATAGCATGGCTCATATTAAATTTCAATTATAACCATGTAAAAGTATTTTACAATAAAATATATTGCAATTTATTTTAGTTAGTATTTAATACTTCAATGATTCAGATAAATAATGAATATTTTTTCAGCTACTACACAGAAAATTTCTATAAATTGTGCCTAGCAGAAATCTAAAGCCCTGGACCGTCCAACACATAAATTATATCCAGCAAAATTTAAATTTGAAATTTTGAGAGACTCGCTCTCAAAATCCAAGTCTCAACTACTAGATGAATCTATAAAATTTAACAAAATTTATATTGATAAATATTAAGAAACCTCTTTCTTACTTACAAAAATTAATGTAAAATGGTTTTCTTCTAATAAAATGGAAGTAAATATAGTTTTGAAATATTTTATTATAATCTATGATTAGGGGTGGAAATAGGTCAGACCGATTACAGAACATACAGACTAGCTTATATAGGCTTAGGTCAGGCCAAATATTTTTTTTAAATAAAAAAGGCCTAGGCTTTTTATATATCTATTTAGTTAAAAAAAAAAAGTTAGGCCTAAAAAAAGTCATTTAAACCTATCAGACCGGTCTATTCAAATAAATATGTATAATTTTTTAATTATTATTATCTTATGTTTTGTACTTTCAATTAATATACATAAATAAAATTTGATTATCTTCAAGAACTTTTGAAAATAAGATGAAAACACCTGATAAACATAATTTTCATAAATTCTCTTAAACAAATACTCTCCCAGAACTTATGTTAATAGGTAAGTTTTTTTTGACAAAGTGTTAATAGGTAAGTTAAAATAAGTCAATGCAAACAAATTTTTAGTCTTTTAGTCTTTTAGTTTGTCTGTCTATTTAAACATCATTTTAATTGCTTATTTATATATGTCTAAAACAAATAGGCTTTTATGTAGGCTAATAGGTTAACCAGGCCTTCAAAAATGTCAGACTCAAGCCTAAAAATTAATCCTACGACAGGTTACATGTCAGACTTAGGCTACGATAATTTTGACAGGCAGACTTAAGTTTGACAAAGCCTAACTCGGTCCAGCCAATTTTCATCCCTATCTACGACCTCTAGTAATATTTATGAAAGAAAGATTACTTTTAAATTTATTAAATGATTAACTTTTTCATCTAATTATTTATTAAAATTAAAAAAAATAGAATTCACTTATCTACCATCTTAAAGTTTTGGACAGACAAGTGGTGTGTCTCCATAAAGGTGTATTGCTTAAAAAAATTCCACAAAATAAGAATGCTCTTCGTTCGACGTTCCTCCAATTGTTGGGCTAACATATTTGTCATTTTATAAAATGATATAATATAATTATATTTGAAGAAAATTTATTCTATTAGTACAATTTATAAATATGTTATATATTATTATATTTTCTAATATTTACCGTAATATTTATGAATACATTTTCAAGTACATGGTAGATTAATAAAAAAAAAAATATTGCCAATAATATTTTAATCGTAATTTTTTTGATAGAAACTTGATGTCAATAATAATATTTAAAGATGAATTCATTGTGTTAGAATGAACTCTTAAAAAAATTAGATAAAGGATAATAGTTATGCTATTTGTTTTTGCAGATATTAATATTTATTCTGTCTCACAAAATTGATCTATTTGTAATTGAGAAAAAGATTGTCCCATATTAAATTACTATGACATTTAGTTTTCAAAATAGTATTTAATATATTTTAAAATTATATCATCTATTTAATAACGTAGACCAAAATTTTTTGATAAATATTTTATGTATTGAAATCTTATAATATTGCAATCTTATACTATTTTAAGAGTTTAAATATAGCACAATTTGGCCTACATTATTAGTTACTCCCTCCGTTTTTTATTATAAGTCGTTTTGAAAAAATATTTTGTATTTAAATATAAGTCGTTTTACAATTTCAATGAATAATTAATGCTGTTTTTCCTATTATATCTTTAAATATTTATTATTCTCTCTCATTTCAATTATATAAATTTATCTTCCACATGTTATTAATGAAGGATAATTTTGTAAAAACCTTCGTAATTTCTCATTTTCATACAACAATTATTATTTTTCTTAATCTGTGTGAAAAGTCTAAAACGACTTATAATAAAAAACGGAGGGAGTAGATGATAAGATTGCAATATTATATTATTACAATTTTTTTAAGTTTATTTATTGCAATCTTGTATATTAAAATTGCAATATTTTTTAATGATATATATATATATATATATATATATATATATATATATATATATATATATATATATATATATATATATATATATATATATATATATATATATATATATATATATATATATATATATATATATATATATATATATATATAAAAGTATGTTGTTCCACTAATTGAAGTCACTGATGTCCGAGCACTAGTTTGTTTGTTTGTCAACAGATGGACGATGAATGGAACATGAGCATGGAGAAACTGGCGAAAACCCTGGGAGTTGGACTGTTGTAATTAAAGTTGTTTGTAGTTTGTACTAATGCGGTGGCAACAAGATCATGAATTCAGTGATCGTTGAAATAAATTTCACCAATAATTGCAACGTGGGAAGGAGAAGTAATGTACACGAAGTGGACTGTGTGGGGAGATTTAGACCTTGACGGAGAGGCTATCCATGTTCATTTATGGAAAATGGTGACGGGTCATGTGACTAATTCCAAAGTGCTAAATAAAAACAAATTTTAATTGATGTATTTTGAAAGTATAAGAAAACTTTAATTTTTTCGTAATTTACTATTCAATATCTCTAAAATTATAGGGTTTCAATCAAGTCATTCTATAATGAATCGCAAATGTTGCAAATGATCAGATATGTTGCGATAAGATGGGCATTAGAGATTGGAAAGATAAGTTTCTTCTAAAAATATGTTTATTTAATGCATTATAAATAGTTAATTTTTTTAAAAAAATATTGTATGTATTCAATTTGTTGAATATAAAATATTTTCTTTTTGGAAATTTTTAACTAATGTGTCTGAGACACTAGTTAGCAGCAGATTCATTAAAATATTATGTTTTTTAATAAGCAATTGATTATAGAATCATACTAGGAGTGTAACCCTTAAAAAAAATACTAGAAAGTATTTGTACAAAATAAAGGAAGTTTAAACCTTTTCATAATAAATAGATAAAAAATAATATTGGAACAACCAAAATAAATTTCATATGGTTTGGGAGATAGATTGTGGTTTGCGCATAGCAGTTTCAATCTGAATTTAAGGTATGAGCCCAAAAATATAACGGTTTACAGTAACATAAGAAAAGAGTCTTGTTTTATATAGATTGCATAAACTTTGAATTTTGGTTTGTTGTAATGAAAGTGTGTCTTGATGGTGGACTCTTATAAAATTTAAAAATGTTTATTGGTAGTTTTGGAAATTAACTTTCGGATTAGGGTTGACAACGGGTCGAGTCGGATCGGGTGCGGGTTTTGCACTACCCAAACCCGCACTCGAAATTGACACCCAAACCCAAACGCTATTCGGGTGGCAAAATAACACATGCGCCCACACCCGTTGGATTCGAGTTTTTTCACCCAAACCCGAACCCGCAACAAAATACATAAAATATATTTTTTTACAATTTTCCACAATATATATATATTTCGGGTTTTTGGTGCGAGTTTCACACTACCCAAACCCCACCCGAAATATCGGGTGGCACCCGAACCCAAACTCAGTCAACTCGGGTTTTCACCCGTTGACTCGGGTTCGGGTGCGGATGAGACACGTGGGTTTGGGTATGCTTGCCATCCCTATTTCGGATGCTCATAATATACACTAGAGGTAGCTAAACAGGCTACGGTCCGTTAGGCCGACCCGCCATAAAATAGTTGAGATTTTGAGTTGAGATATAGTAAAATAGTTTAGGATTTTGAGTTGAGATTTTGAGTCTGTCGTCCATTAAAGTCCGTCTCGGCTAAAATCTGCCGCCTGTCAATGCTCGCCAGGCTAAAAACCGTTCTGCCTATTCGTTCAGCCTGTCTCGCCTTAAATCCGCTCTTTTTTAATTAGTTATAGTAATTCCAATTTTTATAGTTTTATTTTATATATTTATTTATGAATATATGCAACATTTTTTAAGTAAAATTTATTAAAAAGATGTTTTATAAATAATTGTTCTAAAAAATAAGTAAAGAATTTAATTAAAAGGTAAAAAAAAGCATATTAATCTATTAAAAATAAAAATAAATAAATAAATAAATAATAGGCAGGCAAGTTCACCGTCCACCACCTCAGCGGAGGGAGTTAAATTTTTATTCTTATTTTCATTTTGAAGGCTTGCCTGTCCCGCTCTTTTTTTGTGGATTTAAGGCGGGTCGGACGACCTGTTTTACCACCCCTAATTTACGCTAAACACTTCGTAAATAAGTCACCTACATTTTATTAAAAATTTAATGAAAGGGTAAGTTTGTGCCCGGAGTATACACCTTGCAAAAAAAAGATTTATTGGGTGTTAAACACTTCGCAATAAAAAATTAAGAAAATAAATAAATTTAAGACGTTGAACACCTCGCATTATAAAAATAAAAAACACTTACCAACTCAATTGAAAATGGACGGAGAAGTCAATTGAGATGAATATATTTTGTAAATCGTCAACACAAGAGAATGTTGGTTTGACTCTCAATGTCAATGTAAGAATTGTCCAATTGATTAGTAAATCTGTTCATATTTGACAAGAATTTTGATTCAAATCTTCTTGTTTGAAGACTTTCTTGATCTATTATATATAATAGGTTTATAATTTATAAATATTAATTCGAACTCTATTGAATATCAAAGATGCAACACACAAAAAGTTATTATATAATAAAAAGAATGAAAAAAATGGATAGAGAATATAAAGTTTTCAAACACCATTTTTTGAGTTTCCATTTTCCATGAAACTTCTTGGCGTTATTAATTATTTTTTTTAAAAACACCATTCACCTGGTAAAACAAGTAGTAGTTGAGAGAGTTAAGTGAAAGTAGCCACAATTTGACCAAAGGGTGTTGTTACTGAGACAACAACGATCATATTCACACACACGTGCCTAATACAGAACCGGGTACCAAACGTGTCTTATTATTATGCTTCCTCTCTATAAAACAGACAGGTTGGTCAATTTATGGAGCATTATGCACCATCTCCACAAACAAATTAACTACAACACTTTCTTCTTTTTATTCTTCTACTTTTCTTCAACCAAGGTAACCCTTTCTCAACCAATAACTTACCCTTTTTCTTTGATATTAACAGGGAATGGAAGACACTGTTGGTGCACAATGAATAAAGATGGTGACAAAGAGAATAATAGAATAACGGCGCAAAAGAGATGAGAGAATAAATGTTGTATTCTACTTGCGTTGTTAATAAATGATAGCTACTACAAGGCTATTTATAAAAAAAAGAATCTTGTCACATAAGCCCTAAAACAGTAAACTTAGTGAACAAGTCTAAGGTACAAACAGTACTACAAAATACTAAAGTACCCTTACTACTAAACAGCTAAGCTAATGGGACCCAAAAGATAACATCTTCTGGTCAACGACATCTTCTGAATAACCATCAGAAGATTAGCCCACATCACAACTTCTGAATATTGAATTACTCTTCAATACCATCCCTTAATTCATATTCTTCACTCAAAGCTGACAACGCCAATTCCATCCCTCAAGAGCAGAAATTGATCCGTCTTGATTGCCTTCGTCAGAACATCAGCCATCTGCTTCTGGGTGCTACAGTGCACAACTTCTAATGTTCCATTCCGGACTTGGCTTCTCAAGAAATGATACTTAGTCTCAATATGCTTGCTTCTTCCGTGTAACACCGGATTCTTGGCAAGATTGATTGCAGACTTGTTATCAATCATCAGCTTCAGAGGCTTCTTCACCCTAATCTTCAGGTCTTCTAATAGATTCAGAAGCCACACAGTCTGACATGCAGCTACAGCGCCTGCGATGTACTCAGCCTCACAGGTTGATAGAGCAACAACAGGTTGCTTCTTGGAACTCCAAGAGATAGGGCCTCCCAGAAACATGAACAAATATCCAGAAGTACTCCTTCTATCAACTCTGTCTCCACACCAATCAGAATCAGAATAACTCAATAACTCTGATTCTTCCTTTCTCCCAGAAGGAAACAATATGCCATATTTCAGAGTTCCCTTGACATATCTCAAGACTCTGACAGCAGCTTGGTAATGGGACCACTTAGGTTTACTCATGAACCTACTAACCAATCCAACTGCATAGCATATATCAGGCCTGGTATTACACAAATACCTTAGAGAACCAACCAGCTGTTTGAATACCGTAGCATCAACATCTTCACCATCAGAATCAGAGTCCAACTTCTGATTCACTTCTGACGGTGTAACAGCAGCTTTGCAATTCTCCAACTTGAATTTCTTCAGAAGTTCTAACTCATACTTCAACTGATGCAGAATGATACCATCTTCTGAGTACAGAATCTCCATCCCTAGAAAATATGACATTTTCCCAAGGTCTGTAATCTCAAACTCATTCATCAACACCTTCTTGAACTTCATCAGATCTTCTGGACAACTCCCCGTAAGCAATATGTCATCAACATACAGACACAACAGAATCATATTCCTTCCAGAATGTTGCACATAAACTCCATATTCCATCTCACACTTCTGAAACCCTTGCTTCTTGAAAAATGAATCAATCTTCAAATTCCAAGCTCTGGGCGCTTGCTTCAATCCATACAGAGCTTTGTGTAATTTGTACACCATCCCTTCCTTATTCTTTTTCACAAAGCCAGGGGGTTGTGACACGTATACCTCCTCTTGTAATGGACCATTCAGAAATGCAGACTTTACATTCAGATGCATCAAGGACCAACCTCTGTTCGCAGCTAACGCAATCACCAGCCTGATTGTTTCATGTCTAGCTACAGGAGCAAACACCTCAAAGTAATCTAGTCCAGGTTTCTGAAGAAAACCTCTATCCACTAGCCTTGCTTTGTGTTTACCAACTGATCCATCTGGCTTCAGCTTTACTTTGAAAACCCATCTGACGCTGATGGCTTTCTTCTTCTTTGGAAGTTCTGTCAGCTTCCAAGTTTTGTTTCTTTCTATAGCCTCAAGTTCTTCTTTCATGGCATTCAACCAGACCTTCTTCTTGAGCGCTTCTTCTATACTCACTGGTTCAGAATCTACTAACATGGCGCACTGAATGACCTCTCCTTCTGAGTCAACTTCTGTGTCTTGCAACATGTCAAAATCTGCAAACCTTCTTGGTATAGTTCTGACTCTTTGTGGTCGCTGAGCTACTTCAGAGTCAGCTACTCCTGAGTCACCACCTCCATGATCATCTCCAGAAGCTTGTCCTCCAGACCCTATGTCTTCAGAGTTTTCCCTTCCAGAATCATGACTACCACCAGAATCTGGATCATCATCAGAATCTGGATCAGAATCAGATTCTCCTTCTGACTCATCTTCAGAAGATACTTCATCTTCTGACTCGTCTTCAGAAGATTCATCTTCTGACTCTAACTTTTCTTCAAAACTTATCTCTACATCAGAAGTTGGTTGAGACTCTCTCCAATCCCAAACTTCTGATTCCTTCACAGTGACGTCTCTGCTGACTTCAACTTTGTTAGTCTCTGGACAATAGAGCTTGTATGCACCTGTACTGTGGTACCCCACCAATAACATCACTTTGCTTCTATCATCCAGCTTCTTCCTTCTAGCTTCTGGAACGTGTTTGTAACACACAGAACCAAAAACCTTCAGATGACTAACACTTTGCTTCTCTTTAGTCCACTTCTCTAAAGGAACAATTTCCTTCAGCCTCTTCGTTGGACACCTGTTGAGCATATATGCTGCAGTAGCAACAGCTTCTCCCCATAGATTATGAGGAAGCTTCTTCTCTTTAAGCATACTTCTCGTCATATCAAGCAAAGTACGGTTTCTACGTTCAGCAAGACCATTGTGTTGAGGAGTATAAGGAGCAGTAACTTCATGCTCAATTCCATTATCATCACAGAACTTCTGGAATTCTGTAGAGTTATACTCGCCTCCACCATCCGTTCTGAGAATCTTTATCTTCTGACCACTCTGCTTCTCAGCCTTCACCTTGAACTTCTGGAATTCTGTAAACACCTCATTCTTAAACTTAATGAGAGTTACCCACGTCATTCTTGTGAACTCATCCACAAAAGACACAAAATACCTATTTCCTCCAAGTGAAGGTTCTGGAAATGGTCCACACACATCAGAGTGCACTACTCCCAGAGCATGCTTTGCTCTTGGAGCAACTTCTGATACAAATGGCAATCTGGGTTGCTTGCCTTTCATGCATACCTCACATGACTTCTCAGGCTTTACAATCTTAGGAATGCCACATACGAGCTTCTTAGAACTTAGATGCCCCAGACTTCTATAGTTCAAGTGCCCCAACCTCTTGTGCCACAGCTTACTATCACCTTCTGAGCCTTCAGCACTCAGACACTCTGTTTCAGCTGTTTCTACATTCACCTTGAATGTTCTGTTGCTTCCCTGTTCAGATTGCATAATCAACTTCTGATTGGAATCATACAACTTCAAGAGGTTGTTCTTCATAACAACTGAGAAACCTTTCTCAATAAGCTGACCCACACTCATCAGATTGCTTCTGATTCCAGGAACATACCAAACATCCTTGATCAGAACAGTCTTTCCATTCTTCACTTTGACTTTGACATTTCCCATACCTTCTGCATATAGGTACTTATCATCAGCACATCTGATCTTTGTCCTCCTTTCAGAGTCAAAGTCTATCAGCCATTGTTTGTTTCCAGTCAAGTGATTTGAACACCCAGTGTCCATATACCACCATTCTGACGAACATTTTTTCTCCGACTCTGAAGCCATCAATAGCACAGGTTCATCATCTGATCCTCCTCTGGCTATATTTGCTTCTTCTGATCTCCTTCCTTTGTTTGCCAAACAGTCTCTAGCAAAATGGCCAAACTGTTTGCAACAGTAACATTGAACTTTCTTCTTATCCTTTACCTTCTGATATCTCTTCTCATCAGAAGTTGAGGCTTCCTTCTGGAATCTATCACCACGTCTATGCTTCTGGTCCTTCTTGACAAAAGAAGCCTTCAGAGCTTGCTCAACTTCTCTCTCAGAAGTTCTCTCAGTCAGACGCAACTCTTGTGCTTCTAAACTGCTTTGCAACTCTTCTATTCTCATGGTTTCCAGATCTTTAGAATGTTCAATCGCTACAACAATGTAATCAAATTGAGGAGTAAGTGACCTCAATATCTTCTCTATGATTACTTGTTCAGAAAGAGTTTCTCCACAAGCCTTCATCTCATTAGTGATCACAATCACTCTAGAGATATACTCAGAGACTTTCTCATTGTTCTTCATGTTGAGATTCTCATATTCCTTTCTCAGGGATTGAAGCTTCACCTTCTTCACTGATACGTCACCACCGTAACATCTGACCAGTATATCCCACGCCTCCTTTGACGTCATAGAATCAGCAATCTTCTCAAACACATTCACATCCACACACTGATGGATGAAGAACAACGCCTTTTGATCTCTCTTCTTCATCTCTCTCTGCGCTTCTCTTTGTTCTTACGTTGCATCCGCTGCAACCGGAATATATCCTCCAGTGACAAGATCTAGAACATCTTGAGCACCAAATAATACACGCATTTGAATCATCCATCTATTCCAGTTTTTACCATCAAGAACTGGAAGTTTGGTATTCAAGTTGCTTCCACTCATCTTTAAACTTGTGCAGACAAAAACAGATTTCACTCACACTCACACAGTGTTTCCCAACCCACAAACAATCAAGAAAAATGTGATTCAACACAACTTTGTTTCCCAGAAACAAAATCAATCACACAGTCACACAAACTCACGTTCACTCGTGTTTCCCTGTGTTTGGAACCGGAGCTCTAGATACCAATTGTTGGTGCACAATGAATAAAGATGGTGACAAAGAGAATAATAGAATAACGGCGCAAAAGAGATGAGAGAATAAATGTTGTATTCTACTTGCGTTGTTAATAAATGATAGCTACTACAAGGCTATTTATAAAAAAAAGAATCTTGCCACATAAGCCCTAAAACAGTAAACTTAGTGAACAAGTCTAAGGTACAAACAGTACTACAAAATACTAAAGTACCCTTACTACTAAACAGCTAAGCTAATGGGACCCAAAAGATAACATCTTCTGGTCAACGACATCTTCTGAGTAACCATCAGAAGATCAGCCCACATCACAACTTCTGAATATTGAATTACTCTTCAATAGACACTAGTTTGTTGTTTAATAATAATGAATATCCAATGGATTCATTTTCATTCAACTTTGATGATATTTCATACTTCAACTCTTTCTCACCATCCACACCTGAGACTGAGAGTACTAATGCCTCTCATAGTAATAAGAGATTCCATTCCGAAAGCACACAAAACAACTATTTTCCCAGTGTAAGTCCTGATCAATCTGTTGTCTCTGCAACACCACCAACAAAGGCTTCTCCATCTTCCAAAATAATTTCTTTTGATAATATGGATAAGAAGACTAAGAAGCCTAAAACCGAGTCTGGCTATGGTGAAAACTTGAATTTTGGAAGTGAGTATGATAAACGAGAGAACAAGGTTGCGACAACGATAACCAACAGAAACCCGATCCAAGCGAGAGATCATGTAATAGCTGAAAGAAAACGAAGGGAAAAGCTTAACCAGAAATTAATTACTCTTTCCTCCATTCTTCCTGGACTCAAAAAGGTACTAATTAATTGCTTTAGGATAATGAAAATTGGAAATATTATTAATATCTTTATTCTTTATTACTATAATTCATAATGAATTATAATGAATGTGTGATTTTCATGCAGATGGACAAGGCAACTATTCTAGAAGATGCTATAAGTCATCTAAAGCAATTAAAACAACGAGTCAAGAGTTTAGAGGAACAAGTAGCTGATAGAAAAGTTGAATCTGCAGTTTATGTGAAGAGATCTATCCTCTTCTCCGATGATGATTGTGACGAATACTCAGACCAATCAGTCCCAAAAATAGAAGCAAGAGTTTCTTGAAAAAACATGCTCATCAGAATCCACTGTCACAATTCACAAACACAGCAGCCGAATTCCTACCGCAATACTCAACAAACTCGAAAAGCATCAGCTCACCATTCAGAGTAGTTCTTTTTTGCCATTTGGAAGTAACTATATTGACATAACCATTGTTGCTCAGATGAATAAAGAATATTGCTTGACTATAAAAGATCTCATAAAAAGCATTAGTCAAGTTTTGAAGGAGCTCGTTTGATCTTAAGTAACAAGTTCAAAGCAACAGAGTATCAATATGAACATTTGCTAATGAGTCATGACTATAGTCAATATCGATAGTGTATAGAAATAACCTTAGATTTTAATGGTTTTTTTGTTTGTTTTCATATCACACAGATTTTCTTTTCTTTTTTGGTTCATCATATTTGAACTATATATCTTAGCGTGCAGAGCTCAAGAGATGATAATGCAAAGGTGTTTTCCTTATTTTTTGCACTCCAGCATTTTCGAAAGTCTGCAGTTTTTTTTTTTTTAATAAGATTTGACTCTTCGGATTGATCTGTTTGTTCCCTCTTTCACGTTGTAAAGATTGAATGACGATGTTGAGCGTTTTTCTTTTAATACTGTTTTTTTTTTGTCCTTTTGTGATGTATCAATTCTATACGTATAAAGAATTCTTATCATTATTGTTTGTGACTAAATGACAACTTGTTCTATTTCAAATATAGTATTGGATTCGTATGTATGCATAATATCTTCAACTTAATATTCACGTTTAATTAATTGACAATGAACGAGATAAGCTCTGTAGTTTTAATATTTTTGACAATAAAAAATATCTATACATGATTAAAGAACTTCTACATAAATGATTCAATAGCTGTCTTAAATTATTTTGAATCAAAGCTGCGCATAAGATATACGATTTATTTTAAAAAAACTAGATATATGGCCCGTGCAACGCACGGGTTTGATTAGAATTTTTACCTCAATATTTTTTAAATGAAAAAATGTATTTAATTAATTATAGTTAATTATAATCTTATATTAAATTTGTTTTAAAATTGTATTAAACATAAATAAAATTCTAACATTATGAAAATATTTAATGATATATATATATATATATATATATATATATATATATATATATATATATATATATATAAGATTCAATTATGTTTTTTAAATTTGAAATATAAGTCATATTTACGTGAATAATGCAATATTTTAAAAAAAATGTTATATTAATTTGTTTGTATATATTATTTGTGATTAATATTAAATTTATAATACGTATAAGTGTTTAATCTATAATTTGCAAAACCTAAGAATTTTTTTATTTAATGTCAAGTCCAAAAAAGTTTTAAATCATATATTCTTTAGATTTTTTTTAAAATTATAATAAATTATACCATATTGATTTTTTCTTTAGTGTTCCTATGTTAATTAAGTAACTTCATTTTTATTCAAAAAAAAAAGTAACTCCATTTTATATTTTCATGATTTTTTTGTTTGTTTATTATAGTGGAAGAGATATGTTGTGACATGACTGATAAATTGTTTATTTTATGAGATATAAAAAATTATTATTTATTATAAAAAACTATTATTTATTATGGGTTAATGTTTATCAGTAATGAATAGAAATTTTTTATATAATCATGTCAATAAATTAATTATTTTCACATCAATAATTTAATTTAATTTTATTTAATTAAAGAAAAAATGATTTTGAAAATAAAAATGAAATTTTAAAGAGTTTTTTCTCAATTTTATATGCATGGATGATTCTAAAATTTATTAATTTAGGTTATTAATTTTTTAGCCAAACTATCTTAATTTTTTTTATTAAATAGTGATATTTAGTTGTCACTATGATAAGTCATCATATTTTTCATCCATTTAATAAAATAAATCAATTATTCATAATACATATTATTTGAATATTACAATAAATCAAATACTCTATTATTACGTAACTCTTAAATAATATTCAAAGTTATGTAACTAACAACTAAATCAATTATAACATTATATTTAATTTTATTTTGCAGTTTTAATTCTCGTAAATAATTATATAACTTAAAAGGACATTTAGAGATAGTTAATAATTATTATCATATTAATAACAATAATATAATAATAATAATAATAATAATATAATTTATACAATTCAATTGATGTGTAAAATAAAATAAAAATTATACCTTTTATTCATATAAAAAGATGTTATTATTAAAATGATGCATAACAAAAATCAACTTTCTTTTACTATAATTCTTAAAAAAGAGAGAAAAACTATAAACATAAAAATAAATTTCTTCCCGATGAATAGGAGTTGTGAATCAGAAGATTGTTATTGGTGGAGGCGAGCTTTGACATAAAATCTACAATTTGATTTAACTTTACGGAGGATGTGGATAACATCAGTGTTTTTAAATAAGATATTTTGATATTCTGGATGACTCCTAGTTCTGCTCAAAGGAAAGTGTGAGTGATACCACCAAAACTATAAATAATAATACACGAACAAACAATTGAGAGAGTTCCAATGAAAAGTGAATAAGACTGAGTTCCAATGGAAAAGTTAATATGATTGAAAAATAAATCTTTGAATCGTGGTTATAAAGACTGAGTGGTTATGAAAAAATAGAAAATTGAAAGGATACCATAAAAAATAATAATGTACGAAATTTAATAATGTTTTAATGAAATTTAAGTGTTTTGTAACAAAACAAAAGTAAACGTCTATTTTCTACTCTTTTAAACAATTCTAGATCTTTCTCCACATCACACCACACCAACACTCTTCTCACACAAACCCTCCTTTTTCTTTCTTTCAATACTCTCCTTCCGTGCTCGTGTGCACCTTCAAAAAGGATAAGAAGATGGCCGATTGGGGTCTGGTGATAATCGCGGTGGTGCTGTTTGTGATTTTGTGTCTAGGTCTGCTGTTTATGAACAAATTTTATTTTGTGTCTTCAAAATACACCTGAAAAAAATATAATCAATCAATAGCAAACTTCAATAAATATTAGATGAAAATAACAAAGACCCAATTTATGAAATGAAAATTGAGAGATTGAAAAAGTTTTGTGAACAAACCTTATTTCGTGTCTTCAAATACACCTAAAAACATAATAACAAATAACAAAATTAATAAATATTAGAAAAAAATAAGAAAGAATCAGTTTGCAAAATTACATACTAAAAAATTGTATGCTCCAAAGAATATTGATAGCGTGATTTGAATGCGTGCAAGGAGCTTCTATTACAAAATGACATGTTAAGAAGAGTAGTGAAGTCAAGGTAAAATCTGTTATGGCTAAACTATATGAAAATGAGGTTAGGACTAAAATTAAAGATGGGATCCCTTGCAAAATTACCTGCATTATATAGTGGCGGTTTTAGTTATTAAATTATTAATTATGAAAATAGAAACCATTTCTATTATATGACAATTTAATTAATAAATTATTACTGTGACGTTTTATATTTAATTTAATTATTAATTATGAAAAAAACGGTTTGAATTATTTAGCAATTAAATAGTTAATTATTATTGTGTTTAATGTGTTTTATTAGTGTCATTAATAATAGTAATAATAATAATAATACAATAAATAATTAATAAATTAAAAATAATAATTAAAACAATTATTTTTTATATGCAAAATTATTAGTTAGTAGACACCATATAGATATAGATTCACTTCAAATTAATTAGGTGCTTTGGTTTATTTGTTTGATGGAGTTTGACTGGTAACCTGGTAGCCTGGATCTGTATGAGGATCGATTTTGCTTTGTAATGTGATTTTTGAGGAATAAATAAATTTCTATTCTCGAAAAAAAAAATAGTTAGTAGGATGATTATTTAGTGGTTTTCAGTATCCATATTTTGTTTATAATTTAATTATTAATTATGAGAATAGAAAGATTTTCTATTATTTAAAAATTTAATTTATTAATTATTATTGTGAAGTTTTATTTTTAATTTAATTATTATTTATGAGAATAGAAATGATTTATGTTATTTAGTAATTTAACTAATTAATTATTATGTGTTTAATGTATTTTATTAGTGTCATTAATAATAAAAAAATAAAATAAAAAATTACTAAATTGAAAATAATAATTTTTTAATGCCAAATTATTAGTTAGTAGGATAATTATCAAAGAAATAATACTTTAATAATTAAAAGAGATAGTGGAATAAATAAATCAGTGTTATCAAAGAAATAATAATAGTTTTATAGTTAAAAGATATAGTGAAATAAATAAATAATATTAAATAAATAAAAATAATTTTTTAATTTATAATTAAAATTGGGATAGAAATATAAATCTTATTATTATTATTATTATTATTCAAATCTCATAAATTACATCAATTTTAAGATATTAAAATTATATGAATTATATTAATATTTTTAAATTGAAAAAAATGTGAGAATGACACGTAAGCTTTTATCTAGGGTTTTATCTTTTGCATTAACTTCTTTTTATGAGTTTTTTAAAAAATTTAATTCTAAAGTTTCTTAGAATTTTTATATTCCAGAACTATATTCTTTTAATTTATTATTATTATTATTATTATTATTATTATTATTATTATTATTATTATTATTATTATGCATTATCTAAACATAAATTATTAATTTAAATTTAAAATAATTATTTTTTTAATTGGGAAAAGAGAGAAACTTTTTTTTAGTGTTGGGAGAAATGTTTAATTAATTACAGTTTTTTATTAATGATTATTAAGATAATAGTGATTTTTAGTGTAAGAACCGTTACTTTTTACATAATAAAAATTATATATATATATATATATATATATATATATATATATATATATATATATTGGATTAAACTAAAATAACGTTTTGTTATATTTTAAATGTTATTATAATATTTTATTCTTTATAAGCTATTAAATGTATTTTTTTTAGTAAATTTTTTTTACTTTCTATTTTTATTGAAATTAATATTAAATTTAATAGGATTGCAATAATAAATAAATAATTATGATTTACATAAATCATACTATTTTAATAGTGAGTGTTAGATATTATATTATTATTATTATTTTATTTTATTATTATGATTAGCTAAATATTAAATTATTATTTATTATTTTTATTATTATATTATATTATTAATACAATATTATTAAGTTGTGGTAGTATTATTATTAATAATAGTAGTGGTTGAATATTATTATTATTATTATTATTATTATTATTATTATTATGATATTAGTTATTTGTATAATTATAATTTGTATTTAGAATTTTTGGCAAATGACATGTGGCGAGAATTGTTGCTAAGAAGACATGTGGCTAGGGTTGCCATCATGACTTCTTTGCATTTAGATTAAGTAGATTAATTCTACTTAATATTAAACTATTCCTCAATTTGCAAACGACACGTTGTTGGATGGTGATAGGGGTGGCAAAACGGGCCGCCCGCCCCGCCCGCCGCCCGCCCCGCCTTATGCCCGCCAAAAAATGAGCGGGGCGGGCATGCCCGCCAAATAAAATGGGCATCAAAATCATGCCCGCCCCGCCAAGATGGCGGGTTGGCGGGTGGCGGGCTTACCGCCTATTTTTATTTATATTTTTTTAATAAATTATTATGCTTTTTTTACCTTTTAATTAAACTTTTCACTTATTTTTTAAAACAATTTTTTATAAAAGTAATTTTTTAACAAATTTACTCTAAAAAATATTACATATATTTATAAATAAATGTATAAAATAAACCATCAAGAATTGAAATTACTAGAATTAACTAAAAAAAGAGTGAGTTTTGGAGGAGGAGCGGGTTTTGGCGAGCGGCGGACTTTGGCGGGGCGGGTATGGCGGGTGGCGGGTTTTGGCGGGGCGGGCTTTGGCGAGCGGCGAGCCTAAAATCCCAACCCAACCCGCTAATTTTTGGCGGGTGCGCGGGCGGCCCGGCGGGCCCCGGCCCGTTTTGCCACCCCTAGATGGTGAGGTTAATTACATTGGAAAGCAAGTTTGGGCCATTAAAGCGGTTCTAAGGTGTTTCAAATTGATTTCAGGTCTTGAAATCAATTTTTACAAATGTAAGCCTATTGGAATAACTACGAAACTCAATTTTTTAGAGGCAGCTGCATCTTTTCTCTCTTGTAGGGTGGAAGGTAATAAATTCAACTTTCTAGGCATACCTATCGAATCCAATCTGAAAAGGATTTCGGCTTGGCAACCGCTTTTAATTAAGATGAAGAAGCGATTAACGAGTTGAAAAGGGCGCTTTCTTAGCCTAGGAGGTAGAATTACTCTCCTAAAATTTGTCTTGTGTTCTCTTTCTATTTTTACGCTTTCTTTTTATAAGTTGCCGGTGAAAATAGCTAAAGAAATCACAAAGCTTCAGAGTAATTTCTTGTGGGGTGAAGCGGAGGATCGTAGAAAGGTGCATTAGGTGGGATGGAAGGATCTGTGGAGGCCTTTGAACAAAGGAGGTTTGGGTTTAAAAAGTATTCAAGATTTCAATGTGGCTCTTCTTCTCAAGTGGAGATGGAGGATATGGGGGCAAATCATCAATCCTAGAATTTTCAAAATCCTCTTGGTGGGTAGATATTGCTACTATTGAAAAGAAGCTTAATGATCTTGTGTTTTCCAAAAACCATAGGATTGTTGTTGGGAATGGTTTTAGTACTTCTTTTCGGTTTTCTATTTGGACGGGGGATGTTTGTCTTGAAGATCGTGTTCCATTGTTGCTTTTGGAATTGCGCCTTAAAAAGGTCATTGTCGCAGGAATAGGGGGTGGATCGAAGGAGAGTAGGAGGTGGGAAGATTTCGGTTTATCTCCTGTTTCGATTACTGCAACCGTTGAGAGTTTGGGGGATTTACTGCTATTTTTTCCGCAAATGCCCGCGTTTCTGCTACTGAGGTTTAGGTTTTTTGGCAGCCGGATGTGGTTTATGGTTTAACTGTTAGTTATTGTTTTAAATTGATTGCAGGAGCTTATTTCTCCACTGGCCCTAGTAATCAGAACGATTCAGCTTAGCAGAAGCTTTGGAAATTAAAGATGCACCTTCGAAGATTAAGGCTTTCGGTTGGCGTTGCTTTTTTAATAAGCTTCCTACACGAAATCTATTTAGGATTAGAGGGATTATTTCTTCGAAACCAAATCTAAAATGTGTTCTTTGTTTGACACTAGGGGAATCTCTATGGTATTCTATTTTGTTATGTAGTGTTGTTAGGTTGATTTGGAAGGATAAAGGGGAATGGATTGGTTTTGTTGATCAATAATGTGGTTGTTTCAAAGATAGTCTTTTGAGATGGCAATTTCTCTTTTGCAAATCTCAAAAAATGAAATCTGGAAAAGAAGGAGTTATTTGGTTGGCTATCTCCTGGAATATTTGGTTATTAAATAACGAAATTATTTTCGAAAAGCAGGGTTGAAACGTCATTGAGATTATTTGAAATATTAAAATTACAGTTTGAAAGTGGTATTTTATTGACGATATTACTAGACTCAATTGTAATTAATTTCTACGAATTTAGCCAAAATCCGGTGTTTTATCTTTTGTAGGAACAATTGATTAATAATTTCTCTTTTATTGAGTTGTTGAGTTGTTTTAAGAACTTTTATAATCGGAATTGAGAATCTTAGTTCTCTTATCTATAAATATTGCTAAAAAAGAAACATGAAAATAGAGAATGTTAGTTTGACTTTCAATGTCAATGCAAGAATTGTCCAATTTGATAAGTGAATCTGTTCATATATGACAAGAATTTTGATTTAAATCTTCTTGTTTGAAGATTTTATTGATGGGACTATATGTAAATAGGTTTATAATTTATAAATATTATTTCGAATTCCATTGAACATCGATGATCCAACACACAAAAGTTATTATATAAAGTGAATGGAGAATAAAAAGTTTTCAAACACCATTTTTTGTGTTTTTATAAATAAAAAATTACTTTGAAAATCCCCGTTCACCTGATAAAACAAGTTCTAGTAACTTAGAGCATCTCTAATGGTGCAACCCATTTTTGAGTTTTTTATGGGTCCCACTAGCCACATCATCTTAAAATAATTTTTATAATTTTTATTTTAATTGTATAATTTTAAAAAGTTATTATTGGGCCCACAACTTTACCTCATAAACTAATTTGATTGGGTACCACAATTTTTTCATAGTTGCATTGCAATGCAATGGTACTATGATGTGGCATGTCTAAGTGGAGAACTTATTAGAAAGAACTACCATTGGAGATGGTCTTAGTAAGTTGTTGAGAGTTCAGTGAAAGTAGCCACAATTTGACCAAATGGTGTTACTAAGACAAGAACCATCATACTGACACACATGTGCCTAAAACAGAACCGGGTATGAAACGTGTCTTACTATTATGCTTCCTCTCTATAAAACAGACAGATTGGTCCATTTATGGAGCATTGTGCACCATCATATTCACACACATGTTGGTTTAGTACATTTTCTGATGTGCATGCTAATGAGTCATGACTACAGTGTATACTCTCTCCGTCTCATAATAAATACTATTTCATTAGCATTTTTTTATGTCTCAAAATAAATGTCTCTTTAGAATATGAATGTAACATTTATTATTTTTTTCACTACTATACCTCTATATATTAATTTTCACGTTTTTCAACAACTTTATTACTACTCCGGCCTGATTTATAAGCAAAAGTGTTCTTTTTAGGTTCATTGAATAATGAATGTATCTAGTCTACATAACAGAAGATACATTTATTATTCAATGAATCCTAAAAGAGAATCTTTGCTTATAAATAAGGTCAGAGCGAGTACTTATCATAAATAAGGGTATTTTAGTAAATGATATTAGTTTTCTCATTAAAATCAACACATCTAATCATTTTCTTAAGAACCGTAATTTATCATGAGACGGAGGGAGTATAGTCTATAATGATTTTGTTTAGTTTTAATTTCACAGTCATTTTCTTTTCCTTCTTTTGGTGCGTCATTTGGGGGTTTCCTTACTTTTTGCACCGTGGCATATTAGGGACTCTGCAGATTTTTTTTTCTTCAAACAAGAGGGATTTTTAAAAAGATTTGACTCGTCAGATTGATCTAGTTGATCCCTCTTTCACGTTGTGAAGATTTAATGCCGATATTGATAGTTTCTATTTTTATACGTTTTCTTTTGTCGCTTTGGAATGTGTCAATTCTATAAAACTCTTATGATTATTGATTGTGAGACTAAATGACAACTTGTACAATTTCAAATATAGTATTGGATTCGTGTGGATGCATAATATCTTCTTCATAATCAATGACATAAACTATGTGCTTTTATATAATTTTGAAGTTATAATGATTAAATAGCTACCTACAGAAATCATAAACGATCCGAAAATGAATACTTTAACAATTTTTTATTGTTTTATAAAAAATGTTGGCTAATTACTATATTAAGGTGATACTTTATCGTTTGATCAGAGGTTACTATAGACTGGTATATAATTACAAATAGAAACACACGGTATACACAACTATAAACCGTCACATACACCATTTCTTAATTTATAAGGTTAAATATGTTTTTGGTCCTCATAAATAATTTAAATTTCATTTTTATTCTTATAAAAAATAATATATTTTAATTTCTACAAAAATTTTATGAATGTAGTTTTATTTCTTACTATTTTTTAACATTTTGAGAATGATTTAATTATTCTTAAACTTATAAATTTTTTAATAATTCTTTTTAGAGTTTAATTTTTATGCACTGACAGTGTAAAATCATTTTACACTGTCATTCAATAGAAAACTAACAAAGTGTTTTGTCATTAAAAGAATTTTTAATTTAAAATATGATTTATTCTGATACAAGATTGTGATTGGTTGAAAGTGTAAAATAATTTTACACTGTCAGTATATGAACCTTTTTCTCTTTTTTTATACGTGTTTAGAATACTATAACATATTTCTTTGCCAAATTATTGAATTTTTTAAAATGAAAAATAATTAAATATGAATTTTTTAAATTTCAAAAGACAATGATAAAAGTAATGCAAATCTCGACTTAAAAATCAAATTTTGAGTTCTTTTTTTCGAAGAACTTTTTATAACGTTCTAAACATATATGTAAAATGATCATTCAAAAATATACATCGGTTTAATAATAGGGACTAAAAGTACGTGTATAATAATTTTGTAGAGACTAAAACATGTCATTTTTTTAAATAGGGATCAAAAACAAAATTTGATAATTTTATATGGACCAAAAACATACTTAACCCTTTATTATAAGTAAGATTAACGAATATTTAATACCAATTAGTTTACGGAAACGAATTTGACAATACTAGTATTTATGAGTATCTGTATTCCTTAATAATTTTTAAAACTACTTTATTTTGTTAAATCTAAAACTATTATTATTATTATTATTATTATTATTGTTATTATTATTTGTATTTGATAAAAAAACATACAATAAGGATAGCTCTTGTTGCGTACTGATATTAGAGTGAATTCACACTCAGTTAAGGTGGTTTGCATCTTTCTATGCGGTGGAGAGGGAGTTGACCTGCAAGGTTAACTCTTCAACGCTCAAGTAAAAGAGTGAAAATGAAGTTTTAAGGGGAAAGATTTGAGTACTTGTGAAGTGGCACGCTTCCATCTCTAAATAAGCAAGATGATTGATAATTGCACGCGCGTGGAACAGTGTTGGATGTGATATAAGTATACCAAGGACTCTTTCCGCTTTTGTTTGCAAAGGTGTTTTTACCAATCTTTAACGGACATCGGCCTCGCAGTTGACTGATAGGTTCTTCCCTCGGATGAATATAAGAGGATCTGCAACTGATATAACAGATGTACTATCCCTTTTCATGAATGTTTGTTCTCCATCATAGGCTATCGTCTTCTTTTTAACGAATTTGTCGTTGGTGTATTAAATCATTTGTAAACCTCTCTTTCATAGTTACATTCAGTGAACTAGGAATTTGTTAAAGACTTCCAGCACTAGTGCTAATATAAAGGAAGTACAAGGTTCAAAATAAATCCACTTATGAAAAGTTTCTAATTTTTTTTTTAGGTAGCATATTCAATACTTTGGAGCTTATTGTGACATCATGAAGTACTTCGATATTCTTTTTATCTTGGTTATCACTTTAGGCGAGGACTTGCATCCAAAGATGTGTCACTTGGAACCTGATCCCACCTCTGTTTGTTCGAGCATCATAAGTATGAGACTCAAAGTCACTACTTGACGAGAGCTGAGTCTTATGCTTACAAGGAATGAGACATGTCCCTAAAGGAATTATACTTATTTCTCATGTCTATTTGAGGAAGCTCGATAAAAAAATTGATTGAATTGGCTTTTCATAATCATCGCACTTTGGATGTTTTGACATTCAGAGCTGCTGGTAGAGGGGAAACTTTCTTACTTGATTGTCGTCGACGGGAGGGGAGAAATTCAAGAAACGGTTTGGTGATCTTATAGTCGAGCGAAATCAGTATTTGGAGATAATCTGAGGTGCTTCCAACAAATTCATGATGATATAGGTCGTTGTGGAGTCTACAAAGTATCTCTTCACTCTGATGGAAAAAGGTACAATATCTTGCCTAAAATGTAGCTGAGAAGAATGAAGTTTTGACTTCTGTTCATGCATCATTTTCCAAGACAGCAGCTGCTCCAGAATAAACAAACTGGTCCTCGGATCATGTCCGAAAAAGGATAGAAAAACTCGGGAAAGTTAGAAGAAGTTCGAGGACGGTCTTAGTGCGATAAATTAAAATGAATAAACTTATTATTATATTGTATTTTTTTTTGTACTTTGTATTAAAATATAAATATGAAGCCCTTATCGTTAAAATGGTCCTCTCCCTCGAGATGGGAGTGTCGAATCTAATGACCAAAAGTGACTCCCAATTGGTGGAAACTGGGACGAGCGTCCCCAATGCTAAGATGCCTACATGATCATGAAGTCACCATAGTCCTTGCTAAGGTTCATCACTGGGCTTGTAGCATCCACATTGGTGCTCGAGCCTTGGCCTATAAGTTTCTAAGGGCGGGCTATTATTTTCCCACTCTATTGAAGGATAATATAAAATTTATCAAGAAATACTACAAATGTCAAAGGCACACGAATCTACATCATGCATCATTTGAGCTTCATCATTATGTCTCAACGCCTTGGCCAATATACACATGGGGAGTGGACATTTTAGGCCCTTTCCCCTGGAACCTAGGAAGCTAAAGTTTCATATAATTAGATTAGACTATTTCACAAAGTGGATATAAGCTAGAGCTGTCTACATGATTAGAATAGAAAAGGTCTGTCGTTTTTATTGGCAGCTACTCATTCGAGACAATAGAAATCAATTTTCCAGTGCTATCGTGATATATTTTGTCATGACTTAGGAGTGAAAACAAAGTTTATTTCCATTGTCCATCCAAATAAAAACTCACAGGTTAAATAAACAAACAAGTGATATTGAAGGGGGTTAAGAAGAAGTTAGATGACGCCAAAGAACTCTGGGTTGAACAACTTCACAAAGTGTGATGGTTATTCTATACCACCCCTCATTCGTCCACCAAAGAAACTCTATTCACAATGTTAGGCTAAATTACCTCCTAGGTCCTTTAACTTATTTTAATCGTAACAAGTTAGTCCTTTATGTTTTTTTCGCTACATGTGGGTCATTTATGTTAACTAACGCATGTACCGTTGACCTTTTTTCTGTTTTGTTTTGTTCTATTAATTTTATTTTAATTTCTAAAATTCATATTAAATTCGTTTTTGGTCTAAAAATTATGAAAAAATTCCTAAAAATATTTTTTTATCATTTTACACTTCATGTAATTTTATGAGAATTTTTTTTTGTTTTATTATTTTTCCTTAATTTCTTTTTGGCTTAATTGCAACTTTAGTCCCCTTATTTTGTCTTTTTCTTGATTTTGATCCCCCTATTTTAAAAACCACTATTTTAGTCACTTTTTTAAGTTTTTTGTGCAATTTTCGTCCCCCTATTTTGTTTTTTTCTGCAAAATTAGTCCCTATTGTTGTCCCTTTTTCAACATAAAACTCAAAAGGGGGACCAAAATCGTGGTTTTAAAAATAGGGGGACCAAAATCGAAAAAAAGATAAAATAGGGGGACCAAAGTTGCAATTAAGCCTTTGTTTTTTTGTGTGTATTTTAATTAGTTTAAAAATATTTTATGCACTAAATTTTTTTGAAAATTTTATTATATTATCCTATGATGGTCTCTAACCTGTGTTAAGTGACATATCAGTACCATTAGTGTCACTTCAACGTTTTTGGAAAGGATTTGAGAGAAAGATCAACGGTGAAGGCGTTAGTTAACATAAAGGACCCACACGTAGCAAAAAAATAAAATAAAGGACTAACTTGTTATAATTAAATAACTTAAAGGACCCTGGAGATAATTTAACCCACAATGTTATATATAACGAATGTAATGCTACCTATTGAAATTGAAAAGCCCACTTGGTAAAGCTCTTAATTAAATGCAAAAGAAAATGAGACAGGGCTAAGATGCACCACCGACCTGATTGACGAGACGGGAGACGTTGCCCATATTTGAGAATTTTCTGCCAAGCAAAAGTAAGCCAAAAGGTAAAACTTGAAGGTGCTTCAAAGGAAAATGTAGGAAGGCAGCCTAGTGCTAAGACAGGTTGTCATGCCCTCCCTGCAAGGGAAACTGCAACCCAACTGAGAATGACTATATACCATATGTATCAAAAAAACCTCTTGGAGCCTACAAGCTTGAGGAAACTAGATGGATGACTCATCCCTAAAATTTGGAACTCACTTATCTGAAGATATTACTATAGTTAATTTTTTCGGTTGCGTAGTTAAAGGTGAAAGACGATTTTCCTTTCACTGTATGAATCTCTTTGAAAAACTTTAGTATCGATTATAGGAGTTATTTTGTTCTTCACTCGACCCATATCAGACTTCCACTAAAAGGGCAATATAACTGTTGGCCTCCCTAAAAGGGCAATATAGTTGTTGGACTTCCTCAGGAAGATCCTTGTCTCCCTCAAAAGGAAATATAAATGGTGTACTTCCATTGCAAGACCCTTGCCATCCTTAAGGTGAAATAAGAATGATGGACTTTCCTAAAAGATCATTGTTGCCCCAGGGGACATACCTTGCATAAACCATTTAACTTAATATCTTGCATGAGGGACTATGGTTAACTTTTCACCTAAGGGACTCGACTTAAGTTTGAAGGACTCAACTAAAATCTCGTCTAAAGGACTCAATTTAAGTCTCGCTTAAGAGACTAAACTTAATGTCTCGTCTAAACAACTCCTAGGAAATACAACCTAAAAAATCACTTCGCCCTCTTTTTAAATAATACTTGTTTTCTTTGGCCTTTAAAAAAAGAATTAAAGGTGAATACAAGGTAGTTGAATATATGCATTCACACGAGTATCCAATGGGGAAATGATAGTTGTACACCAAAACTTATAATTTACACGGTATATTTATACTATTTAATTACTTTACTATATTTAATCATTATTTTTCAATTTTTTTTAATACAAAGAAATAAATGCTATTGTTGTATTTTAATTAGGTGTAAAGATAGGGTGTTAATTAAATTTTAAATGTAAGAATAGCAACTCTCTATCCAATAATCAGAAGAATTTTATATATAACTGAAAACTCATCACAAAATGACAAAAGAAACAAAACAAATAAAATTCAATCTTCACAACGTGAAAGAGGGATCAAACAGATCAATCGGAAGAGACAAATCTTATAAAAAAATCCCTCTTGTGTGAAGAAAAACATAAGCTGCAGAGTCCCCAAAATGCCAGAATGCAAAAAATAAGGAAAACACCTTAGCTAGCATCATCATCTCTTGAACTCTGCACACTGAAAAAAACCATTGTGATATAAAAACTAAAAAAACCATTAATATCTAGGGTCATTTCTATAGTCATGACTCATTGGAAAATGTTGATCTTTTGAACTTGTTACTTAGGATCAAACGAGCTGTTTCAAAACCTGACTTATGCTTCTTATGAGATCTTTTATTGTCAAGCAATATTCTTTATTCATCTGAGCAACAATGGTTATGTCAATATAGTTACTTCCAAATTGTAAAACGGAACTACTCTGAATTGTGAGATCAAGTTTTTCGAGTTTGTTAAGTATTGCGGTCGGAATTCGGCCGGTGTGTTTGTGACAGTGGATTCTGATGAGCATGTCTTTTCCAGAAACTCTTGCTTCTATTTTCGGGACTGATTGGTCTGAGTATTCGTCACAATCATCATCGGAGAAGAGGATAGATCTCTTCAAATAAACTGCAGATTCAACTTTTCTATCAGCTACTTGTTCTTCTAAACTCTTGACTCGTTCTTTTAATTGATTTAGATGATTTATAGCATCTTCCAAAATAGTTGCCTTGTCCATCTGCATAAAAATCATACATTCATTATTATTCATTGTGAATTATAGTAATAAAGAATAAATATATTAATAATATTTCCAATTTTCATTATCCTAAAGCAATTAATTAGTACCTTTTTGAGTCCAGGAAGAATAGAGGAAAGAGTAATTAATTTCTGGTTAAGCTTTTGCCTTCGTTTTCTTTCAGCTAATACATGATCTCGTGCTTGGATCGGGTTTCTGTTCGTTATCGTTGTCACAACCTTGTTGTCTCGTTTATCATACTCACTTCCAAAATTCAAGTTTTCACCGTACTCCAACTCAGTTTTAGGCTTCTTAACCTCCTTATTATCAAAAGAAATGATCTTGGAAGATGAAGAAGCCTTGAGTTGTAGCTTTGTTGGCGGTGTTGCAGAGGCAACAGATTGATTAGGACTTTCATTGGGGAAAGAGTTGTTTTGTGTGCTTTCGGAATGGAATCTCTTATTATTATGAGAAGAATTAGTACTCTCAGGTGTGGAAGCTGAGAAAGAGTTGAAATATGGAATATCATCAAAGTCAAATGCAAATGAATCCATTGCTTCAAACAAACGAGTGTCTTCCATTCCCTATTAATATCAATGAAAAAAAGGGTAAGTTCTAATATGGTTCAATGTTCATCATGATTTTGCAGTTATAGACAATTCAAACATGCACTTAATAGTGTTATGTACTTACAAATTCAGGCATGTACTTGGAAGACGAAATTTGAATCATCTTTGAGCTTAAATTCTTTGTATATGACAAAACGAACTGAAAAATTAACAAAATCAATTATTAGGTCCTAGTCAAAACACTTATGATTTCAAAAATTAGAGAAAAAGATTAATTCTAAAACTGATGAAATTTGGATATGGCAAAGGTTACCTTGGTTGAAGAAAAGTAGATGAAGGAAAAGAAGAGAGAAAGTGTTGTTGTTGATTTGTTTGTGAAGATGGTGCACAATGCTCCATAAATGGACCAACCTGTCTGTTTTATAGAGAGGAAGCATAATAATAAGACACGTTTGGTACCCGGTTCTGTATTAACCACGTGTGAATATGATGTCCAATTTTCTTGGGTGTACTTTTTTTAATATGATGGTCCCACTCTTCACTAACACCGTTTTGGTCAAATTTTGGGGACATTCTCTCCCAACTCTCAACTACCTGTTTCAGCATCAGGTGAATGGTGTTTTACAGCAATAACATTGAACCCAAGAAGCTTCGTTGAAACTCGTAACCCCAACTAGGAAAAAAAACCATAAAGAGTTGTGTATATTAAAGGAGTCAGAGATGGTGGTGAAGATGACCTTTATGGTTTCGTTAAACATATCTATGAGTTAGTATATAATTATTTGGACTCAAAAAATAAAGTTGTCTTATTTTATAGTGAATGGTATGATCCGACTAGAGGCACAAGAATAGATAAGACATATGGTACTGTTGAGATACAAATGGATCGGAGGTATAAAGAGTATGATCTTTTCATAATGTCACATATTGTTAGGCAAGTTTATTATGTTCCTTATCCTTCATTTATGCCACGTAAACGAGGGTGATGTGTTGTAATAAAAACAAAATCATTTGGTCATATTGAAACTGGCGATCTAGTGGAAGATCTTGCTTACCAAATTAATGAAGTTGAACAAATTAATGATGTGATTGCAGATGAACAAACTACAAGTTTGTCTAATACAATGTGTTGTTGAGAATGTGTTTTTGTAATTTTACTTAATGAACCATCTATTGAATGTGTTAATGAAAATGTGTCGAAGGAAATTTTATTTTTGTAATTTTACTTAATGAACCATCTATTGAATGTGTTAATGAATATATGTTGATGAGAATATGTTTTCTAAATATATTATACTTTAACAATGTATTTTCTATAAATAGGTAAAGTGCTACCCCGACTTGAAAATGGTAAGGGTATGAGTGATAGTGGTAAGCAGAAGTCCCAACGTCCATGTATAGTAGTATGTCAGTCACCTCACTCGGCCAAGTGTCCTCCCCTGCCGAGTCAGGTTGATCCTATGTCCATGGTAAGTACTCAGGCTTTTATGCCATTACTCTCCTCTCTTTTTCCTATGTTCCCATCTGGGAGTCCGTCTTTTATCAGCCCAGCTAGGAGACCATCTTTTGTTAGGCCACAACCTAGTTATCCATTCCAGCAAACACATGTGCCTCCATCCTTCCAGCAGACCGTAGAATCTAGTTTTCTACCGCCCACAGAAACTGGTTGCACCCCACATCCCACACATGTGCCCCCATCCTTTCAACTGACCAGAAGATCTAGTTTTCCACCACCCACACAGACTGGTCGCATCCCACATGTGCCATCATCCTTTCAGCAAATTGAGGATGATGATTAGGCGGAGTCGGAAGCTGACGATCATGAGATGGGCGGAGCGATGATGAGTTGGATGAGAGCGATCTTCGAGGGGATGATGATCCAAGCCAGATTCATATCATTGAGGGGAGTTTTGGATTTGGCTCGAAGGAAGTTCGTAAGTTTCTTATTTGTAAATTTTTATTTAAGTATACATTTCCATTTTTAATATCTTTATAAATAATGCTAATTTAATTATTGTTGTTTAATTTAGATTCAGGTCGAGCTGGACTGCTGCCAATGTTATAAATTATATAATTCAGCAGAATTATAAAAAATTTATAAAGAGTTTTAAAGATGTTAAGGGTAAGGATATAGAACCTTGGTTTAAGCAATTTCAGGAATAATTAATTACTTTTTTTAAGTTATTGTTATTTAAATGATTTTTTCATTATAACCGTCTAACTATTTATTTTAATATCATACAACATTGTAGGTAAAATGTGTGTGAGATCCACTGAAAGAGAGGCAGTTTAAAAAAAATTATTATGGCAGAACTGCAAGACGACTTTTTGACATGCGACGTGCTATAAAGCGTTGGGAACTTCTTGGCCTCCGTCCCAGTTGGATAGGCAAAGAAATCTTTCAGGAACTTCTTAAATATTGGGAAGTGATGAATTTAAGGCTAAATCTGAAAATGCAAAGAAGATGAGAGCATCTGAAAAAGGGGATGCCTTAATGCTGTTGGAAGTATAAGCACTGCTGAGAATCTTCGATGTTTGGTAATAATTATTACCACTTTTTAAAGTTATAATTTGATTTATAAGATATATTAATAATTATAGTTAATTTTATTATTTAGACTAAGGAATTAAATAGACCACCTCTGATGACCGAGCTGGTAAAGAGTCGGACAAAGAAAACGGGGGGTCTTTGGTAAGTTATTTAATTTACATTTTCATATTTTTTATTTATTGACAACTTTATGGCGTGATTTTCACGTGGCATGTGATATGTTGTCGCGTGAAAATCATGTGGCAACTTAGAAGTTGCGGCGTGAAAATCAGGTGTAAATTTAATTTAATTTAAACTATATTTAACTTAATTTTTTTTATTGCATGTGTACGATGATTATCAGATATTGCTTGTACGATTTCTGAAAATTAATTCTCAATATACTCCGAGATAAGGAGAGCCGCTTCATCCAGATGTGGATTTTTATAATTAGAGTGAAGTCATTGACGGAAACGAGCCTAACGGGTGTTTTTTGGTGGTGGAAATTTGGCAGGCACCTTGAGAGGTGGTGATAGAACTTTATATCAAAGAGTTATTGACGGTGAAGGAGGGTCACGTCCATTAAATTTGACATAGGAACAACGAGAAACAGTAAGACAATTGACGATAAATGAGGCGAGACGCGAGGCGGCGGAACATGAGATGCCTTTGAGGGTCGAAATGGAGACGACATTGAAGGCGCAAATGCGACAATTTATGCAATCGTTTGGTGGAAATCAAAATGTGGGTTGTTATACGCCGACGGATCAGGAGAACAAAAATTATGATGACTTTCCCGATCCAGACTGATCGTTGATTTATTTTTATTTTTATTTTGTTGTAACTTTTGATTTTGAATTTGTGTAAGATATTAATTAATTTATAATTACCTTATATTTAGTAATATTTGATTTATAATTTTAGTTTAATAATTTTATAATATTTTAGTTTATTAATTTATATATTTTAATATATTTAGTTTATTAATTTAATTTATATATACAACTCATTATTTGATTTCAGAATTTATTTAAAAAGAAAAGGAATTAGTGACGTGATTTACATGTCACTAATTAGTGATATGGAAATCACGTCGAAACTTATGATTCTAATTAGTGACATGAAAATCACGTTGCAAATAAAACTGTTTTTTCTAAACCCTAACTGTTGCGCCTGCTTTGATGTCAATGGTATGAATCTGTGTGCAAACATTTGCGATATGATATTCATGTCACTAATTAGTGAAATGAAAATCACGTCACTAAATAGTTGTCACCCGCTCTCCTGCGACGTAGTTAGCTATTTTGCAAATTTTAATTTGTGATGTGTTTTTGCTTTTTGTGACGTGAATTTCACGTCACTAATGAGTTTTTTTTCGTAGTGATGATATCTGTTTTGAAGAGTATGGGTGCAATGAAACCTTGAGGTTGTTGAAGACATATTATATGTTGTAACAATTTTCACACAGTATTATTATCTGATTGTCATTCAACAACGGCCGTGATTTTTTTCAGTTTTGAAATTTTTACATTAATATTTTGTTTTTTTTAATAGGCAAGATTTCTATTAAAATTGAGAGGCTAAAAAGCCGACAATACAAGACGGAAAGCCTCAACTCCCAAAACAAAGAAAAGGGTGAGTATTCCAAGTAGCAAAGTTACAACCCAGACTTAACTTACTACAAGACGGTAGCCAAATCCAAGGTCTAAAAATAATAGCAGACAAACATTCAACAAAAGACGGATTGGCTTGGTTAAAGACGCTATCGTTCCTAACTAACCAAATGCTCCATATAGCCTCTAACCACACCACTTCTACAATTTTCCTCTTCATCCTATTCATGATCTTATCCGAATATAGAAAAACATGCTTTAACTCCTCAACCGATACGAATTCATCAACATCCAACCAAACAGAAATTTTCTTCCACAGACTATCCGCAAAGGGGAAAGAAGCGAAAAGATGGTCGATGTTTTCCAAAGCAAAATGACAGAAAATACATGAAGGATCTTGACTTACCACATTAATATTGCGCTTGATAAGGTTATCCTTAGATGCTATTCTATTGATCAAAACTCTCCATCCAAAGAATTTCAATTTTGCCGGAGCTTCGACCTTCCAAAGAGACTCCACTGCTCTAGCCGTATCCCCTTGACAAGTGGGAGCCCTCATCAACCCTTTGAACAACAAAACATAGCAGGATTTAACGCTAAAGATACCGTCTTCCGTTAGCCTCCACTCGTGGATATCGGCCTCGTCTCTATTCAAAGAGCTACCCTCTAACCACTCCCTCAATTCCGCTGCCAGTAACAGGAAATAAGGGTCGTTAGCATCCAAACAAAACCTCCAAGTCCCAGCTATAAACCTTCCCGTTCCATCTAATCACATCTACTATGCTGCAGTTCTGATTTACAGCCGATACGAAGGCTTCCGGGTAGCTCTCCTTGATGGTTTGGTTTCCTATCCACTTAGAATGCCAGAACGAAGTATCGCTGCCATTGGAAATTCTAGACGAAATAGCTCCCAAAAACAAATTATTGTTAGCATCACTAGAAGATGCCGATAGGACCAAGTCTCGCCACCACACAGAATCATTATTACATAACACTACTTTGTTCCCTATAATAACTTTTAGAGCAATATCTCCATATCTTCCTTTTAAAAATCAACACCAATCTGCTTCCTTCACCTGCAAAATACGCCATTTCCACTTTTGCAATAATGCTGTATTAAGGATCCTAACGTCTTTCATACCGAGACCTCCCTTGTCTTTCGGATTACACACAGAATTCCAACTTACCACATGGATAGTACGGCTGCCTTCTGAGTTATGCCATAGAAAGTTACTTTGTATCTTACGAATCTCTTTGATCACACTATCCGGAGCTCTATAGAAAGATAACGAGAAAATCGGTATCGCATTCAAAATAACATTGATCATCGTTACTCGACCCACCATATTCAGGTGCATTCCTTTCCAAGTAGCCAGCCTTTTTTTTAACTGCTCAATTAAATCCCTCCACATAGAAACTTTACGAGGACTGTCGCCAACCTTGACTCCAAGGTATTTAAACGGATATGCATCCCTGTCACAGTTCAAGAAATCAGACCCTGCCTCCATAAGCCATTCACACACATTGGATCCATAAAGTTTACTCTTTAGGAAATTAATCGTTAGCCCCGTCATAAGCTGGAAACCCCTCAGAACTACCTTCATTGCCCAGAAATTATCACTTTTTCCGTCTGCTATTAAGACTGTATCGTCCGTGAATTGCACAAGGCTCACATCTTCAACACCATTACATTTAAAACCCCTATAAATTCCTTGCTCCTCTGCCTTTCTCATCAGACCAGCTAGCGCTTCCGTAACCAATACAAAGAGGAACGGTGAAAGCGGATCTCCCTGCCTTAGCCCCTTTTCCAACTTAAAGTCCTTAGTCAAGTTACCATTGATTAGAATTGAAGTATAGCTCGAAAAAACACAACTTTCCATCCATTTGAGCCACTTGAAACCAAAACCCATTCTGTTCATAATAAAACGAAATCCCAGTTGACACAGTCGTAGGCTTTTTCGAAGTCAACTTTCAAAGCAATGCACTCTCTTTTTTCATGATTCGCTAAGTCCAGAACTTCATTAACCATCAGCACACTATCCAACATTGATCTTCCAGGGATGAAGGCCGATTGGTTGGTCGAAACAAGCTTACCAATCACTCCTTTTAATCTAGCAGCTAGCAACTTAGAAAGAATCTTATGCAAGCTTCCTACTAAACAAATAGGTCTAAATTCCAGCAGGTTTTGAGGATGATTGACCTTAGGGACCAGTGTTATAAAAGACGAAAAGACAGCTTTAATAAGCCTAGCATCTTTATAGAAGTCACCAGCAAACTTGAAAATATCTTCTTTGATAAACTCCCAACAGTTCTTGAAGAAGGCCAAAGAAAAGCCATCAGGCCCTGAACTTTTATTTCCGTCGCACGCCCACACTGCCTCCTTAATTTCAGCCTCCGAAAAAGGGTTATCTAGCCTACTGCTCTCCTCCTCACTTAATCGATTGAAGGACAATTCCTCAGGGACAGGCCTATTGTTACTACATTCCCTAAAAAACTCCTCAAAATGTCTCTTAACCTCATCTTTTACAGCATCAACCCCTTCAATCAAACCACCACTGCCCCTTATTGCTGTAATAGAGTTCCTTCTTCTCCTACCCTTCATTTGATTGTGAAAGAAACTAGAGTTTCTATCACCTTCTTTTAGCCACAATTGCCTTGACTTGAGCCTTAACATGCTTTCCTTCAGTTTTAATATTTCCCATAGATCCTTAGAAACCTTGTATCTATCTTCAACCAAAGCTGCAATGTCTTCACCTTGATGATCAACTAACCTTCTATCAAACTCATTCAGGCTGTCGACGTTTTCGCTCACTTTAAGGTCTACCCATCCGAACACTTCTCTATTCCACTTCCTGATTTTAGATTTAAGAATTTTCAGCTTCTCGTAGAGAACGTAATCACCTCTCCCTTCTACTTTTATTTTCCCCCACTCCTCCTTCAAGAATGGAATAAAGGCAGAATTGTGGAACCAAGCGTTGATAAATCGAAACGGCTTTGGCCCCCAATCGATCCTACCCACGTTAAGCCAAATATGGCAGTGGTCAGAAATGTCCCTCTCGCCCACCCTTTGGTCCAAGATACCCCGTGTTGTTATTTTTTTTTCCTTCTGATTTATGCTTCTTTTTTTCAACATGATTTGGCTAGAGGGTTTTCTTTATTATATTGCAACAGGTATGTATGATAATCTCATGATCCAATAATAATGTACCACATTAAAGTTAGTCAACTGATTTCATAAATAAAAATTGATTTATTATAAAAATACAGCATTTTAGATAGTTTAAAATCACGTAGAATTCTTATTTTATAATAAATCAGATATCCTTCTACACATGTGCATAGACAAATCTTTTAAATTAAAAGGATAATAATAAATAACTAATCTCCGATTCAAAAAAATTTTGCACAGCTTTCTAATACTAGTATTTATGAAGATGCTATTTAATAACTTATTATATTTATCGTCAAAAATATTAAAACTACAGAGCTTATCTCATTCACTTTCAATTAATTAAACGTGAATATTAAGTAGTTCAAGATATGTATCCACACGAATATCCAATAATAGTAGTGATGCAGCAAACAATAATCATAAGAATTCTATATAGAACTGGTTCATCACAAAACGACAAAAGAAACAACATAAAAAATAATAAACACTCAACATAGATATTCAATCTTCACAACGTGAAAGAGGGATCAAACAGATCAATCTAAGAGTCAAATCTTATTAAAAAAAAACCACTTGTGTGAAGACAAAAAAATCTGCAGAATCCGAGAATGCCAGAGTGCAAAAAAACATAAGGAAAACACCTTAGCATTATCATCTCTTGAACCATGCACATTAAAATAACCACAATGATGCCTTGAATTTAATGGGTTGAATCAAATGAGCTGCATCAAAACCTGATTTATGCTTCTTATGAGATCTTTTATCGTCAAGCAATATTCTTTATTCATCTGAGCAACAATGGTTATGTCAACATAGTTACTTCCAAATGGTAAAAAAGAACTACTCTGAATGGTGAGATGATGTTTTTCGAGTTTGTTGAGTATTGCGGTAGGAATTCGGCCGGTGTGTTTGTGACAGTGGATTCTGATGAGCATGTCTTTTCCAGAAACTCTAGCTTCTATTTTCGGGAGTGATTGGTCTGAGTTTTCATCGCAATCATCATCGGAGAAGAGAATAGATCTCTTAACAAAAACTGCGGATTCGACTTTTCTATCAGCTACTTGTTCCTCTAAAGACTGGACTCGTTCTTTTAATTGCTTTAGATGACTTATAGCATCTTCTAGAATAGTTGCCTTGTCCATCTGCATGAAAATCACACATTCATTATTATTCATTGTGATTTATAGTAATAGTAATAAGAATAAAGATTTTAATAATAATCCTAAGGTGTATAAGTAATTACTATAATTAGTACCTTTTTGAGTCCAGGAAGAATGGAGGAAAGGGTAATTAATTTCTGGTTAAGCTTTTGCCTTCGTTTTCGTTCAGCTATTACATGATCTCGTGCTTGGATCGGGTTTCTGTTTGTTATTGTTGTTGCAACCTTGCTCTCTTGTTTATCATAGTCACCTCCAAAATTCAAGTTTTCACCATATCCAGACTCGGTTTTAGGCTTCTTAGCCTTTGTATGCATATTATCAAAAGAAATGATTTTGGAAGATGGAGAAGCCTTTGTTGGTGGTGTTGCAGAGACAACAGATTGATCAGGACTTTCCACTGGGAAAGAGCTGTTTTGCGTGCTTTCGGAATAGAATCGCTTCTTGTGATTATTAATGTTATGAGAGGAATTAGTACTCTCAGGTGTAGATGATGAGAAAGAGTTGAAATATGGAATATCATCAAAGTCGAATGCAAATGAATCCATTGCTTGAAACAAACTAGTGTCATCTATTCCCTGTTAATTTCAAAGAAAAAGGGTGAGTTCTATTAGGGTTCACCGTGTTTCTGCAGTGAAAGACAATTGAAAAATGCAGTTACAGTGTTGTGTACTTACAAATTCAGGTATGTAGTTGGACGACGAAATTTGAATCATCTTTGAGCTTGATTTCCTTGTATAGGACAAAACCAACTGAAAAATTAACAAAACAAACAATTAGGTCACAGTTAAAACACTTGTGATTTCAAAAATTTAAGAAAAAGATTAATTCTAACACTGATGAAATTTTGGATGACAAAGGTTACCTTGGTTGAAGAAAAGTAGGTGAAGCAAAAGAAGAGAGAAAGTGTTGTTGTTGATTTGTTTATGAAGATGGTGCACAATGCTCCATAAATTGATCAACCTGTTTTACAAAGAGGAAACATAATACTGAGACACGTTTAGTACCCGGTTCTGTATTAACCACGTGTGAATATGATGTCCAATTTTCTTGGGTGTACTTTTTTTAATATGATGGTCCCACTCTTCACAAACAAAACTTTTTTTTTAGTCAAATTTTGGGTACATTTTCTCAACTCTCAACTACTTGTTTCATGATCAGGTGAAAATGATGTTCTGTAAAGTAATCATTTAACCCAAGAAGCTTCGTAGAAATTGGGAGCCCCACATAAGATGGGTGAAACTTTATATTCTATGCAATCAATGTTGTAAGAACAAAAAGTTTATATTTTTTAAATTTATGAATAATTTATACATTTTATCTTAAATATAAATCAAATAAATTGGGCACTCTTTTATTGAAATTGATTCATCATAATAGATTGATGTTGTCCCTTTCTCTAAGAAAATTTTCTAATCTCTAAGAAATGGAAGATTGATTTTCAGCAATATCTATGTATCTTTCTTCCTTTATCATAGTGTGGATTGGGTGAGTGACTTCGTTCCAATTTACTCTAGTAGTAGGGTTGTGATTTCACTATATTTTTCGCTATTGGTTTCTTGTTGTTTTTCTTTGGCCCCGCCGGTTTCTAGTATCTTTTTCCCCGCTCTGGTGTAGTTCTCTCATTTCATTGGGTTAGGGCTCTCTTAGTTAAGAAGTCACTCAATCCCCCTTAGATTATCCCCACGCATTCTTAAGCTGTTTTCGTGATTTTAAGGATTTGAAGAATCCTATAAATACTCCCTTATTCCATCATTCAGGGGACCCAGGCTTAGTTTCATACTGTCGAATTTTCTAAGCGATCAACTCTTCACATCGGAGAGTTATCGTATCAAGTTATCGAGACTGTAATCGAATTTAGAGCAATTTACTTTGAAGTTCAATCCTGTCGTCAATTTACTTTTCACATTTCATTTATTTTATCGTCTCTTTACTTTTATCACATATTCTACTTCTACCTTTCTTTAATTACAAGTTTAAATTCATTTTATTATGTCTAATTCTTTTTATCGCACGATCGAATCAATTGTTTTTATTTACATTCCAACTATGTCTAGCCAATTTATAAGTGTTGGAATGTGAGGACCGTCGATTCGACAGTACTTTACATGGTCGTTCATTGAGAAACTCTTAGTAATGGCTTCGCGCGCTACGGCAGATCAGTAGTTCTATTTCCAACCATCACTTGAAGTAATAGAAACTGGAGATCTGGAAATTCGAGGAATCAAAGTTGAGATGATGCTTGGCTGAATCGAAACACGATGGATCTTCGAATTCAATTTATAGAGATCTCGATTTGGTGAATTGAGGAGGTTACGAGCTGAAGAATTAAAGAGCGAACATGAATTCCAAGAAATCATAGAAATCAGAAGTCAATTCCCATATACAACGCTATTGTTCATTTCAAGAACCATGCATAAATGAAATAAAAAGTGATGATGGTGGTGGATCAAAGATTGCGACGCAGTGAAGTGGAGGAACCTGCGACGTTAGAACTCAAACGCTCAAGTCAGTAAGTAAGGAAGAAGAATGAAGTGAAATTGAATTTAAAACTTGTCACCTTAACCCGGCGTTATATATATATAAAATGTTGATGATAAAAATTAAACTTTTAAAACTAAAAATTATCAAAGATAGAATCTGGAAGAAGATAAATTCCTGGAGTAGCCGCAGTCTCTCGCAAGCAGGTAGGGAAACGCTCATAAAATCTGTCCTTCAATCTATTCTGACATATATTATGAGTATTTTCTTACTTCCTTCCTCCTCAATTGATGAAATTGAGAAAATGTTGAATTCGTTCTGGTGGGGTCATAAAAGAGGTAGTGCTAAAGGTATACATTGGTTATCGTGGGATAGGCTCTCTATGCCTAAGAATGTTGGTGGTATGGGGTTCAAAAATCTAAGTGCGTTCAATTATGCCATGTTAAGTAAACAAGCTTGGAGTCTCATGACAAATCCTAACACTCTGGTTTCGCGCCTGTACAAAGCTAGATATTTTCCAAATTGCAATTTTCTTAAGTCAGAGATTGGATATAATCCAAGTTATGTTTGGCGGAGTATCTGGAGTGCTAAGATTGTGGTGAGAGGAGGTTATAAATGGAGTATTGGTACGGGCGAGTACATCTCGGTTTGGGATCAAAACTGGTTACATGATTGTTCAACGGTTACTAATCCGTGGCCAGATAATCCGATGGTGGTAAATCTCAAAGTTTCAGATCTTCTTAGTCCGACCGATAAACAGTGGAATTTAAACTTGATTCATCCGTTAGTAGGTGGCGAAGTAGCGCAGAAAATTGTCAACACTCCTTTATTCAAAGCGGTCCACAATGATAGAATAGTTTGGAATCTTGAAAAGAACGACATTTTTTCTGTGCGTAGTGCTTATCGTTACTGTATTAACGAAGCCATTGACACCTCTCATCTCCGTATCAATGAAAATTGGGAATTAATTTGGAAGATGAAGATTCCCCCAAGAGTCAAGAACTTTCTTTGGCGCTTATGTAGGAATTGTGTGCCTACCAGAGTGCGTCTCCTTGACAAAGGTGTTGGGTGTCCTGATAGTTGTGTAATTTGTGGAAGTGGTTTTGAGAATAATAACCATTTATACTTTCAGTGTCCCAAGAGTATCGTCTGTTGGGAAAAAATAGGATTATGGCACACTATTCAGCAATTGGTCAGTAATGGTGGAGATTTTGTTTCTGTTGTGTTTTCTTTCATGCAGGCCTCTAATCAAGAAAATCAGGCGGTGTTTTCAACTCTTATGTGGAGTATCTGGAAAAGTAGAAACAATGCTCTCTGGAATCAAATCGAGGAGTCTCCAGATAATATTTGTATGCGATGTTCTCATCTTTTATCAGGTTGGAGAGATGCCCATCAGGTCAGGAACATAGTGTCTCCCGTAGAGCAACTGACAACTGTTACTAAGTGGTGTAAGCCACCCTATGGTCGGTTTAAATGTAACATTGATGCATCTTTTTCTAATAACAAGGTCGGTTTAGGTGCCTGTATCAGAGACGATGATGTGAGGTTTTTTGCAGCTAGGACAGATTGGTTTTCACCTATTACTGATGTTGATATTGGCGAGGCTCTAAGTCTCTTGGCTGCTATTAAATGGGTTTTGGAGTTGGGCTATGATAATGTTGATTTCGAGTCGGATTCAAAAACTGTAGTGGATAGTGTGACTATCCCCAAGCCAAACGACTCAGATTTCGGCACCATTACTCGAGTCTGTTATCAGCTTTTGACTCACTCTACTAAGAACTTTCAAGTTAAGTTCATTAGAAGACAAGCTAATAAGGTTGCTCATGCTTTGGCTAAGGCGGCTCCATTTCATGCTAGTTCTCATTTTTTTAACGATGTACCTACATGTATTCACAATCTTATTTATAATGAAATGGTTTAGTTTCTTGCTGTCAAAAAAAAAATCAACTAACACATTAGATATGCCATCTACTCAAACATTTTCTAATATTATATTATATTGCAATAGGTATTTATAATAATCTCAAGGTCCAATTGTAGCAACCTGCCCTAAAAATAGACTTTTAGAGTCGCCACCTATTCTGAAGGGCGAATAGGAAACCCTACGCAGTTAAGAGATCAGGGTAAGATACTATATTCAGGTCGAGGGAAGGTGTTAGGCACCCTCAACCCTTTCCTAAAGGCAAACATCTCAAAGATTAAGGTTTATGGCAAAAGATAAAGAAAGATGACAGACAGTTAATAGAGTTGAAAGGCTAATTATATGAACATGATTAGAGTTTGGAAGAGGGGGACTCGCCTTGTTGCCAAGTGCCTACGTACCTCCTTATGGAGGATCAGAGTCAACGTAGTTCGGGCACAGGATTGTACGCCTTAGAATTGGAATTTGATTGTATTTGAAGTTGTTTTGAAATGCGAAGTTCGAAGGTATTTTGAATTACCTTATCGTAGTTATGAACATCGTAGTGTTTGAATGAGGATAAAAATCCGTATTTTGAAATTGAAGTTTTTGAAAGGTTTGAAAAGTGTTTTGAGATGGGCGTACAACCCTGATTTTAATTTATACTATTAATCGCGATGACCAATAGGTTTGATCACCATAATTAACAGATTAATAAAAGCATTGCTAATTATTCTAATCGATTGATTCGATTATCACCGTTAGCAAATTGATTTGTTTTAATTATTTAATTTTATCGTTATCCCTCATAATCAATAGCTTTGATTACAAATAATAACGAATTGATAAAGGAATGCTAATCATCGTAACCAATAGATTTGGTTAAAACCATTTAGCAAAATAAGTTTATTTGAATTATATTTGATTATTTAAAGGATTGATTATTACCCACCGCGATCAATTAATTTAATCGAAGCGAATAAAATTCTAAAATTGTTTGGCTAAAGCCTAAATTGGTTAGAAAACCCTAATCCTAATACTTTGGCCAATGGCCAATGGGATGGGGCAAACCCTAATACATGATCAATCTTTTTCTTTTTAGGTTTTTTTGTGATTTTTGTAATTAAAGTTAATTAAATTAACTACATCGAATAATCGAAAAAATAATTTATACAATTATAACCTTAATCCTAATTTTTACTATTAATCTAATTTTTATATCAAATTATATATAAATAATAATTTAAAATTGATTATACAACTATACAAAAATAATATATAAAACAAACAAATAAATAAAAAAATAATTGGAAAACCTGGGCGCATTATCTCATATGGTGGTCTTTTGAGGGTCTATGGTGCAGCCTCCAATCTTTGTACGTTGGATCTCGTGTTGACTTGATCTGACGGCTGATTGGTGAGGGCGTATGGCGAACCCTGAGGGATGTAGCGCACTGGATCTACACATGGCTAATTAAGAAAATATATATGCAGGAGGCAGGGATTGAACCCATGCCCCTGCGCGTTAAGCCCTTTAGGCTATGTTTGGGAGTTTGGAGGGGAAGGGAGGGGATGGCTTTGGAAAATAGGAAGAATTGGGTGAAAAGGTTAATAGGATTTTGGGTTGGAGGGTTTTGGAGGGTTTGAGTTTATTAATAACACCAAAAACCCCATAAAATGGGGGAACTCAAAAATTGTATTGAACGAGGGTTTTGGAGGGTTTTGAAGGGTTTAAATAAATTTTCCAAATATCTTTTAGGTTGTTATAGTATTGTGAAAATTAAAAATTTAGTCATGATAATGACTCTTTTATCATTCTAAACAAAATCATTTTTTCAAAAAATGTCAAATATTTTCCTATATTTTTTTAAAATTTCATTTTTGGAAGCCTTCCCCTCCCCTCCCCTCCAAACTCCCAAACATAGCCTTAAGGTAACCCCTTCACCGCTACACCACTTTTCCATGTTGTTAATAACATAAACGATAACCAATATATATGAAAAACAAAACAATTAATTTTAAAAGCAGAACCCGCGCCCAGCCCCTTCGTCTCCATTAAAATTCTGCAAATAAAAACACCCTTCTAGCTACGGTTTACCATGTGTAGCCATAGCATAACCATCATCCAAACTACAAATTAGTATCAATAAATACCCGAAAATAACCCAGATTAACTATAGAAACCCTTATGAATCCAATGGACTCATTGATTTGGCTTAATTTCACCTTCAACCGAAAATCCCAATTTGAAGCTCTTAAACCCTATCAATGGCATAACCTTCAATCTGCAACTAAACATAAATTAAAAAATCCAGATAGCTCGCAAACATCATTATAAACACAATGATACAATCAAAACATGTTTATGATGAATAAATTGCCGTAATCAAAAATCAACAATTTTGCAAACCGTGGCCCTTTGTAGGAGCGACTTACGAACTTCTGGCCAATGGTGATTGTTTGGTTAGCTTCAGAAAATGTCCAGGAACGTGTTAGAATCGTTATAACTAATTGAATCTCCCTGCAACAATGAAATCAAATTTCACTTTTTCTTAGATTTTTTTTCGGCTATGGTTCATGGAGGTCCGAAAAAAACCACCCCTTACGCATTCCCTCTGTTCTCTATATATACTGGCATATATTAGGTCACCAATTCTGAATCAAATCTTGATAATTTTGGTGATTGATATTTGAGTGATTCTTAAAAAAATATATTTGCCAAACTTTCCAATTTCATCCAATTTCCATTTAATCCTCCTAATCTTGCTTTGCACCAATTATACATCCAATATTGAGTAGTATAATAAATATTAATTTTATTTACCTCTAAAATTAAATCTTTCATTTTCTCACATTTATTTGTTTTATATTATCTTTAAATGAATTTAAAAATTAATATAAAATCAAATAATTATAGAAAAAACGTGGCCTTAGGATATGACATTGGGGATTGCTTGAGGGACCTTTGATTGAATGTAGGAGGGCAAATTTTGAGGTATGACACCAATGACAACTTACCACATTATAATTAGTCAACTTCCTCGATAAACAAAAAATTGATTTGTTATAAATTCCGGATAGGTTATGATTATGTACTAGTAGAAGCTAATTAATGATTTATATAGTTACAATCATATTCAATGAGAATTAATTAAACGTGAACCTAAAGTAGTTCAAGATATTATGCATCTATATGAATCGAATACTATATCTTCTTGTCTTACAATCCAATATTATATCTGAGGGGACGACTCAAGTGAGAACACTTGGTTATTATGAGAAATGAGAACAATGAATCACGACTATTAAATTTTGATTTTGTTGATTTTAATGGACTGGATTGAGTTCTATCCTTAATATTTATTTTAAATCAATATAGAAAGAGAAACCAATCAAGTCCATTAAAATCAACAAAATCAAAATTTAATGGTCGTGATTCATTGTTCTCATTTCTCATAACAACCAAGTGTTCTCACTTGAGTCGTCCCCTATATCTGAAACATAATAAGTTGTCATTTAGTCACAAACAATAACTATAATAATTTTATTTCAAATGGTCCATCATAAAACGACAATACAAATAATATAAATCCCTCAAAACGTGAAGAAGAATTACACATATTTTATAAAAAAAGTCCCTCTTGTGTGAAGAAAAGAAATAGCTTCAGAGTTTTGAAAATGCTATTGTGCAAAAAAAAAAAAAAACACCTTAGCATTACCATCTCTTGAACTCTGCACTGATATTCAGATATAATTCAAATGATGAATAAAGAAAAAAGAAAATCATTTATATTGAAACTTAAAAAACCCTAGCATTATAGGCTACCTGTTCCTGTAAAGTCTTCATTCGTTTATTTAATTGCTTTATTAGATGATTTATAGCATCTTTGAAAATTGTTTCCCTTTTCCATCTGCATGCAAAACACATATTGATTATTCATTGCGAAGTATTAGTAAAAATAATGAAGATAATGTAAGAATGTAGAATCAAGGAGATAACAAAAGAAATATAAGGGAAGAGAAAAAGAAATAGAAAGAATAACAAAATCAACTTTTATCATTTTTTTTAGAGAAAAAAACATTATTATCATTAATAATAAAGTAAATATAAAAATAGAAGATAAATAGATAAAAAGTTACAATACTACTTTTTAAATGAAAAAAAAATCAATCTTTTTAAATTTATTGGCTTGGGAGATACAATATTGTTATGTATAAATCTTTGAATTATCTTTAAAAGATTCAATACTTCTCGTGCTAAGAAACTAAAAGTGTTAAAAGATAAATAGTATATAAAAATATGTTGATTATCAAAATAAGTTTTCTCGTGTTTGACCACTTTATTTGATGAAGCGATTTTCATGACTGTTTATCTCACAGTAAAACCTCTAGTTTCAGTCCCGCCAATGATAAAATCATAATCAAATACACACATGCATGTTTCCCTCCTACTCACCCATATATTAAAACATATGTTTTTTTAAGTGTCGATCTTCTCTTGTGTGGGTCAGTCAAAAAATTCACAGATGCCTCTTTCTTTATAGATTATCCTATTCACCAAAATTATATATTAAATAGAACATCTTTAACAAAATCATGTTGCTATTTAAAGCCTAAAAGCTTCCTAAATGAATCATGTATTTTTCAAATGTATTCAAATACACTTTGCGACAAAGTGTGCAAACCTCATCAATAGAAAATAAGTAAAGCATTTAAAAAAATATTTTTGGAAATAACTCTACAAGTAAACTTGTCACAAGCAGATGAAAAAAAATTCATTTGTCTTTGAAATGGCATATTGGAAATCATTGTATGCAACACAAGGTTATACATATAAAAAAATGATTAAGAATGGTTTTGAAACTAGTTAAGTATGAATCTATGTGCTTGCAGGTATGAATATTGTAATAACATGTTGATTTGATTTTGATGTTGACAATGCTCTTAAGAGGATTTTTCAGCAGTCTTGTTATTCAAGGGTATGTTTGCTTAAGTGATGGTGCATGACAAGTTGTTATCTTGTTGTTCAAGTGATTATGCTTGATGTACTTGCTCAAATGGTGGTGCTTGACAAGTTATTTATCAAGTGATGGTGCTTAGTATGTTACTCAAGTTATTAAAAAGTCTATGGATTATTTTCAAATTTACACAGTGCCTTGGCCTATAAATATAGAGATTCTCTATCACTTTATAGCATTTAAAAAACATGAAAAATCTCATTTTTTTTATTTCTCTTATCACCTCTTTAAATCATTATTCTTTTTTCACACATTTTAGCCATAGTAATTTGAGACAATTATTGAGTCTCAGTGAGGATTTTGTTCTGGGTAAGGGTATTATCATAAATTTATGTAGAAGATATTTTTCTCTTGAGTAAATAAAAAATTTCTTATGAAGTTATCATTTTGGTTGAGAGCTAAATCAATTGAAAATGTTCTTATTTTACATTTGGGGGATTTGTCTAAGTATATGTTTGGTTCGTGAGCTCCTCCATTGAAAAATATACCTTTTGTGTTCGTGAAGATCAACTAGTGGAAAATCTTCACAATAATTCTTAAGCTCAACCCAGTCGAAAGCTCAATCGGTTCGAGAATATTCTAATGTAAAATCTCATTCAGTTTTTGAGTTCAGTATGGTATAAAAACTCATTAGGTTTGAGATCATCTATGTATAAATAACGGTTTATTTTAGAGAATAGCCAACTCAAAACTTTGTCTTGGTTCGTAGTCAGCCTGTGTATAAAACTGATGTCCGCTTAGGAGGATAACCAACTCTAAACTCTGTCTTGGTTTGAGATCATCTTATGCAAAATCTCCGTTTTACTTAGAGACTAACTGCTCAAAGAACTATTTGTTATTTGGTTTGGAGACTGGCCGCTTCAATATTTGTTCATTGTTTGGTTAGCCTAAACTTCATTTCATTGTTTAAGGGGGTTTCATAGACATAACCTTCTAAAAGCTCACAAGAAATTATGTATACTCTCAAGATCAATTTCAGGGGAGAGGAGTATGTCACTTCATTAGATCAAAACTCTATAAATCTCTAGTGTCATCTCTCTTCCCTTATCTCTTTTATTTTCCACTTAATTGTCTTAGTTTGAATTTCTGTTGTATTTTTATTTTTTTAAATAAACAATTTTTAATTCTCCACACTCTTGTGTGTAGATTCAAATGTCCAATAAATGGTATCAGAGCCTAACTCTTATTTAAAGACTAATCGTCTTAGGAGGAAGTTGACTTCCAACAATGTTTTTAACAGGAGGACTTTCCTAAACAAACCTCTATTGTTTAATGGTGATATATTTGAATTGAGGAAATCTAGATTTAAAATATTCACTCAAAGTTTTTATCTTGAATTAAGGAAATAATTATCAATGGTCAGTTTAACCCTACTCACTTCATTAATGGTGAAGTAGTAAATAAATCTGAATTCCTTTTGACCAAAGAGGAAAAATAGAAAATTTGAAATTGATTTTAAAACTAAAAAACATTTTAGTTATGTCTTTAAATGAAAATAAATTTCTTTATGTACTTAAGTGTAATGGCGCCGAGAAAAATATGAGACAGTCTTAAAATGATATATGGAATTTCTCCAAGTATTGAATAAGAGGGAATGAACACACGAGGCGAAGAAGGTGGATTTAAATAATTCTTTCACGAATTCTTTTCAACCTATAGATATTTTGGAAATACTAATAGAACCTTTATCGCAAACAAATATTTAAGAATTAAGAATTGGAATTATAAATCTTATCCAATACTTAAATCGAGATATATGAATGTTTACAATTTTTCAAGAAAAATATAAGAAGGAAGAAATTATCGAGAAATGTAATGAGTTTATTCAACTGTTAAAGGATGAAGCCATGAGCTCAAACCGAGAAGAATCTCTAGCAACTTCATCCAATAACATTTTTTTAAGAAGAAAAAATAACTCGAGTAATCTTCTTCAAAAGAATACTCTCCGCTGGTTGAAAGGTCTCTGAAGATTCAACGTCCAATGGAGAAACTTCATCAAGAAGAAAATGTGAAGAAGAAGTTTCATCTAGTGGAGTGTTCAAAAAAAGAAATGAAAAATAAGTCTCAACAAATAACGTCGAAGAATCAACCTCTGGTAGAATCTTCGAATAATCTTCTTCCAATGAAAAAGATAAATTTAACATGTTTATATATTTCTAGAAACTAGATGCCAAGAAAATCATCACGAAATTCAATGAAGGATGCTAGAGGCATGGGCGACAGTCTGGCGGAGTGATTGAAGCATATAGTGTTGGAGTTGTGATGATGCGAGTCTGGAAGGTCAGTGGCCAATGGATAATGGCACTACTACGGAAAACCCATTTAACAACGATTGAGAAATACATATAATCACGCGGGTGCAGGCGTTGTTATATAGAGTGTTGTCGTAAATGTGTTACTTACAATCATGGTCCTGGTTTATTATATACTTCGTAGATTGCTTATTTTTCCATACACCTCAGTAAAGAAATACAACCATTCAAATTTATGATGAAGTATATAATCTGAAAAATTAAACTATTCTTGAAAACCAGCTTAAACAAACCACTGTTTTCTGAATTGCATGCCTCTCACCATTCATTTCATGCTCTTCAACACTTAAAATATGGTTTAATGGTATGATTCTTTTGATTCTAGTTTAATTTGAACAACATTAATTTATTGACTGGGTCTACCTCATTGTCGTTTCTTATCATCGTGATTGTTATAATAACTTATCATCATAACAATCACGATGATAAGCGACGACAATGAGGTAGACCCAACCAATAATTAGATTTTATTCAAATTAAACTATAAGAGAAGATATCGATGTATTAAAGGAATTAGGTCATTGAATCACATTCTAAATGGTAAAAACGTAAAATAAATGATGAGATGCAAGCAATCCGAAAACATTGATTTATATAAGTTGGTTTTCAAATATAACTTAATTTTCAGATTATAAATTTGTATGTCAATTTAAATGAATATATTTTCAGTGAAATATTAATGAAACAAACAATTTACATAGCATATAATAAACTATACTTCATCTACTGTCAACTTGTATAAGAATTTAAAGAACAAAACACTGGTAAGTCACAAGAAGTCTCTTTCTTGTGACTTAGCAATGTCTTATTCTTGTTTTGATCAGAACATTTGTCAACAACACAACAAATACATGCAATAACATACATTTTAGGAAATACCTTTTATAGAAACAAACAATCTACATAAAATATAATAAACTCAAACAACATCATACAACAGAACCAGATATTATAAATTTGTGAGCAATGAAAAAGATATATTATAAATTTCCAGGACGCACCTTTTATTGAAACTAATCGTGGAACAGGAATTAATTTTGAAGCTCATATAGTTTGTGAAGCACTGAAAAAGAAATATAAGGAGGGGGAAGCTTACACAACAACTTTATACTGCTTATATTTCTTCTCATTGTATCTCAAACTTGATGAAGTTTGCTGCCGTTGTTATTTCTTCATTAACTAAAATGTGTTGTTCTTGTTGAGTCCTATAATAACAATAAAAGTTATTATCAACATGTGAAAACACAGACTTATTTATCAACAGAATATGAAAACATCTTGCTTGTGAAGCTATGAAGAAGAAGTACAAGGTGGATGAAGTTCCATCATAGCTTCATGCTTCTTGTACTTTTTTCCGCAGCTACACAAATAATATGTACCATAGCCAAAGTATGGTCTTTGTTAAGGTAGTGAAGACGAATCTGAGAAAATGATAACAGTTAATCAACATAAACAACATGCAACAAATGAGATAATGGAGAACTATATAACAATAAAATGTAAGAAGAAGAATACCTTAACATATGAAGCACGGGATTCACGGATAATGGAGAAGAAGAGAAAAAATGGGTGTTAGGGTTTCACTGTGAAGGAAACGACGCTGCTGTCAATAAGTGAGAGTTCATTCGTTTATATATGGGTAAATTACTTCACAACGGTTATCTACCAACCGTATTGATAAGTATTTATTATAAATATATCACAATGGTGGAACGTACCAACCGTAGTCATATCCCTTTATGTTTTTTACATAAAAATAAATAAAAAAGAAAAGACGTGCCTTAACATTAATGGAATAATATATATGATGGCCCTGAGGTTCAAACTCATGAAAGCTGTATGGTTTTACCACGGTTGGTTGCTCAACCATTGTTATATTCAATTAATTTTTATCAAAAAACAAAAATAATATGGTAGTGCCTTATTTTAAAGATGTCACCACGGTGTAGTGAAGAACCGTAGTAACCATGGTGTTGTTGTTTATGCATTTTGTAGTAGTGACTACGATATATGGTGTTTGATCAACTGTTGGAGAAGGCGATGACATATATAAGTATCATGGTGGAGGGAAATGGTGGCTAAGTTAACGGACTACGGTCCTCGAGCAATAGGTTTAAACTTGGCAATTGATGTGTATCAGGCTTAGTCATTTCGGTTCACAAAACTATTTGTTAATTAGTTGTGTTTTTTACCCTTTATGAATCTATATTGAGTTTCATTAATTATAAATATGTCTCTCTATCATTCTTGGAAAAATAACATTTAGCATTAAAATTTAGTTTGAAAGACATAAAGAAAAGATGTCAATCTTAATAGAAAAACTTAAAGAGTCAAGTAGACATTCTTTGGAGTTTTTGAAATTTGAAAAATCTTTAAAGATATTCAAGGATATTAGAAAACACTTTAAATACTTGTGAGATTTATAATGGATAAATTAAAAAAAACTTAAATACAAAATACGAGTTGTTCTTTGAAACTTGGGGTGCGTTTGATATGTAAACTAAAAAGGATTGGACAGAACAATAAAAGACAATTTTTTGTATTATACTGTGTTTGATGGTTAATGCACTAGATAATTTATTTTCTCGATTTTATTTGATATTTCTATGCACCAGAAAAAATATTATAATTTTCACAATAATAATATTTATTGATACATAAAATATTATTATTTATGAATCAAAATATTAAATAATAAGGAGGAAAAAAGATGATTAGATGGATTGTTTTACTCTACTTTTTTTAATATGTTTAAGCAGCAGACAAATAATATAATTTTTGCTATATTATTTTTTATTAGTATATAAAATATTGATATATATGAATCAAATTATTAAATAATGAAACGATAAAAAAAATGATAAAGTTGGAATTATAAAATATTGGAATTTTAAATCTGTATTTAGGAGTCAATACATGTACCTAGGAGTCTATGCCTAGAAAACTACATACATGTATCTAGGAACTAACAACATCCTTGAAAATATTATCTTGTATTTACTCTCTAATGTGTATATAATCAGATTACTTGAGTGCATTAGTAACTCAAGTATTTCATCAAATATTCAGTTCTCCACATGGTATCAAGAGCTCTCGATCTAGAGAGACTTGCTTCCGCATAAACCCTAGCCGTCTTCATTTCGGTAAATCCTAAGTCACCTTCATCATGACAATTTTTCTGCCTTCATTGCAGTTTTTCTGTCCAGAAACCGTCCAAAAACACCTCCCACAAACCCCTCTTTATTCATTTCCTCTGTCAAACCTCCATTTGATGTCTTGTAGGCCTCTCTTTGAGGAATATTTCGTCTTGCTATAACTTTTTTTTAGCTTGTTACAAATGGCTAAAAAAAATTTGTTGATTACTCTTTATCATTCACCGAGGATGAGGTGAATCCTTTAAAGACTATACTTGACTGTCTCATTAAGCCTTCTGGAAGTTATTCTCTACCGACGACCGACTCGAGTGTATTCTCTCAATCCTTTAGTGTTTGTGATAAAATCCCTAAGAATTCTTGGATTTTGGACTTTGGTGCCACCGACCATATGACATTCAATCCCAATTGGATTTCCTCTTACACCTCCTCTGAGAAGAACCGTTATGTTACAGTTACTAATGGTTCTTATGCTCGTATTGATGCTCTGGGAGTGTTAACTTGCAACCTTCATTTCAATTACAAGATGTGCTACATGTTTCCACACTCTCTCACAACCTAATATATGTTCGTAAACTCACCTATGATCAAAATTGTAAAGTAATAATTTTCACTTCTTATTTTGTTTTTCAGGATCTTACCACGAGGAAGACAATTGGAGTTTCTAAGGAAAAGGGAGGGTTGTACTACCTATCTAATGAACCAAATTGTTCGAAGGTGTTGGCTTCCTACTTGCAGACTGAGTCTTCTATGTCCTCTTCTCATTCTGCCGCACAAATTTGGCTTCAACACGAGCGTCTTGGCCATCCACCATTCTCTTTAGTTAAGTCTATGTTTCCTTCTTTATTTTTACATCATTCAGTTGAGTCTTTTAAATGTGACGTTTGTGAGTTAGTTAAACATCACCGTGTCTCTTTTACTCCTAGTTCCAATAGAAGTGCTGAACCTTTTGATCTCATACATTCTGATGTTTGGGGACCTGCACCTATTTCTAATATTTCGGGTGTTAATTGGTTTGTGTCATTTATTGATGATTGTACTCGAACTACTTGGATTTTCTTGATGAAAGATAAATCAAAAGTATCGGAATTATTTATTAGTTTTTTAAATATGGTACAAACACAATATGGCAAGGGGTTTAAAAGAATCCGCTCTGACAATGGTAAAGAGTATGTCAATCACATCCTTTCAAATTTTACCAGCCAACATGGAATAGTTCATGATTTTACATGTGTCGACACCCCACGATAAAATGGTGTTGCAGAAAGAAAGAATCGTCATTTACATGAAGTTGCTCGAGCCATTCTCTTCCAAATGGCAGTTCCCAACTCATATTGGGGAGAAGCCGTTCTGACTGCTGTCTACTTGATTAGTCAGGTGCCATCACACATGTTAGGTAATGTCAGTCATGTTCAATTTATGACTTCACGGTTTCCTTCTATTCTTATTTGGCAGAGTCTCGAGTATTTGGTTGCGTTGCCTTTGTCCATATCCATAAACATCACCGAAGTAAGTTGGACCCCTGCGCAGTCATATGCATCTTTGTTGGCTATCCCCCAACAAGAGGGGATATAAATTCTATCATCCTCCTAGTCGTAAGTACTTTGTTTCTAAAGATGTCATGTTTCATGATAATTTAGCCTACTTCACTCGTCCTGAGCTTCAGGGGGAGAGCATTCAGAATGTAGAATCTGATTCCGAATTTTCAGTCCTACCTGAGTTACCCATGACTCCTCTCTTAAGTCCTATTACCGGTCCAACAATTGAGTCTCCTGAGTCGACCGTGAATCTTGTGTTAAGTCCTATTATTGGTCCTCCTATTATTGATCCTGCTTCTACAAATACAGAATCTGAGTCACCTACTTCTATTTTGGTCCCTCCTTTGTCGTCTGTTTTGCAGGAACCATTATCTTCCACACCAACAAAAACTAAGGCTAGTGAGCCAACCTTGGTGTATCACAGAAGAAGTAAGCCCGACCTGCTCCAAACACAGCTCCAATTGCCAGAACCGGAGGTAAGTGTTGAAACTCACAATCCTATTAGTGACTCATATAGCTCTAACACTTGTGACCCTAATACAGATGATTTTCCTATTTCTTTAAGGAAAGGGAAAAGGTCATGTGCCAGGTGTAACGCCCGGAAATTCGATTATTCACTTAATCTAGATGTTCAGAGTGTTTAGTGAAGTTTTTATTTTGAGACGATTTAGTCGGTATTAGTTCGGGATAGCGGATCGATATTTAATCAAGAGTTTTAATATTTTCAATATTAGAAATATTATTGGAATAATATTTGAAGTTTTGGGAATTTTCTGAGTAATTAAGATTAGATCGGAAATATGATATTCTGGTCGAATTTGGATTGTCGGTGTTATTTTAAGAAGCGTATTTGAATTTATTAAGTTTAAAGTCGGATTTTAGTCGGACAGTCGAAGAATAATATTAAGAATAATATTATTTACTAGTCGAAATTTATTATATTGTTGGAATATTAATAAAAGTGATATTTTGGTTAATTGAAGTTATTATAAATTAGTTTGTGAAGAATAATAAAAAGAAAGTGAAAGACTAAGCCCAATTGGAATATTAATTAGGGTTTTAGAGATGAGAAATGTAGTTGTCATTTTTGGAGAAGACACGATTTGAAGAGAAGAGGCAAGTTTTGGAGAGGATGAGCAAAGCTTGAAGATTTCCATCCATGGTGCCCAATCGGAAGTGTGAATCGGAGACCCATTGAGTTGCTTCAATTGATAAGGTAAGGGTGGGATTCTCTTCCTATAATGGGGCTTATGAACAATTGTATGTGGGAATTGGGTGTATAGATTTATTGCATTATCTTGTGTTGATTGTTGATGGAAAACGAAAAAAAATTGAATTGGGTCAAGAGGAATTGAATTATTGCTTCTGTTAATGATATTTATTATTGATGAATGTGGAAGTAGATATCTAAGATCGCCCATGATGTGAATACTGTGCAAAGCTAGAAATTGAGGATTATTCATTGCAGATCAGCAGCTTAGGCCATGAACGAACTTGTGCCTTGCCGGTTGGCGTCTCGTTTTCATGTTGTTCTGTTGGCTACTATTTAGTTTCTTTTTACTGCTCTGCTGTATATTGTTTTGTTTATGTTTCACATTAGTGTCTATTAATAATTTTCATGTTTCATACAATTGCTTAATATATATATATATATATAATGGAAAGTAAGTGATTAGGAGATAGCATTATAATAGAAACAATAGGCTTATGGTGATGAAACAATAGCAATACTAAACCAGTAGAATACTATTATGAATTGAAAGAAATGGAACTTGCTTCATTAAGAAGATAGAGAAGACTACAAGTTGTTTATATACACAACTAAGTGATGCATGTTTATCTTATCATGCACTGCCTATATACAATCTTAAACTACTAACTAACTTCCAGCTGTATAACTAATCAATCAGTTGGGTAGTTACTTTCTCTCCATTTGTGTCTTCATTGTTGCTTGCTGCTGAAGGAAGCTCAGGTTGTAACACCCTCCCACAAGTTAAGGGCTGATAAATGTCAAGCATCATTAACTTGGCTAACAAACGATTGAATGGTTGAGGCAGCAATGGTTTAGTAAAGAAATCTGCAAGTTGATCCTTTGAAGTACAAGGCAGCAATTTCATCAAACCATTTAGCATCTTCTCTCTCACTATATGACAATCTATTTCTAGATGCTTGGTTCTTTCATGGAATACATGATTAGCAGCAATGTGTAATGCACTCTGATTATCACAATATAGTACTGGCAGCTTTGTGCACTCGACATGCAAATCTTTGAGCAAGTACACTATCCATTGTAACTCACAAGTAGCAGCTGCAAGAGCTCGATACTCAGCTTCACTGGAGGATCTTGAAACAGTCAATTGCTTCTTGGTTCTCCATGAAATAAGAGATCTTCCAAGAAAGAAACATTGGCCAGAGATTGATCTTCGAGTATCTGAGCATCCAGCCCAGTCTGCATCTGAATATCCCTGCAAGGTCAATTGTGAGTTTCTTGGTAGGAAGATACCCCTCCCAGGACATGACTTTAAATATCTGAGGACCCTTGTAGATGCATTGAAATGATTAGTGGATGGAGATGACAAGAACTGGCTTAGTTGTTGAGTGCAAAAAGTAATATCAGGTTGTCATACCCCAATTTTTGATCTAAGATACCACCTCATATCATCTGCATATGCATTCATTTGCATCTCTAACAAATTGCATAGTTTGTGTTTGTTACTTGTGACTCAGCAGGGTTTAAACAAGAAATCACTCATCAGTACAAGTAACAATTAGGGTTTTGTTCTCCCTTCATCTCAAATGGACTATCTTCATCAATAATCAACATTTAGTCCTCAAAGATCCATTTCAACAAGCTCAAAGGCTCTGAATCGATCAGATTAGGGTTTTGACTGAAGATAGCATACTCCTAACTTTTGCTCAGGATTTGACCTAATGACTTGGGACATGACCTCAAGACCCCAAGTACATCATTTTTACCTAATCTATTGACTCAAGACATCTCCAACACAGGGACTGATCAACAGTGAAATTTCAAATCATCAGATTAGGGTTTTTGAACTATCAGGGACTGAAATCAGGGATCACATTTGGGAAACCCTAAAAAGCCCCAGGGGATCACTCAAAGGTTTCATTCATCTTCAAATAATCCTTATGACAATATCAAATGGAAATTACATCTCAATTCAAGATCCACAGTCATCAATTTCATCAGGTCGACAATTAGGGTTTTTGACCTAATTCACCTGAACCACTGACTTTTTAATCAGAACATGGTGCCACAACTTAAACCATGGCTCAAGGTCCTCCAATAACTCAACATGATCCATTCATACCATTCATTTGGTAAGGATAGCTTGGTTCAGTTGAAATCTCCAGAAACGCGATTCGTCTGAAAAAGTCAACTGTACAAGATCACCATTGACTTTTTGGAAATTTTGGTCAACCATGACTTTTGAAGTTTCAAATCATCAATATATGATATATGAAGTCATTTGATCAAGGAAAATCAAGAAAATCAATCAAGAATCAAAAAGTCAAAAGTTTGACTTTCCATACTTAGAAAAATTATAAGTGTTTTTCAATGGTTTTTTCCAAACTTTGGAAGGGAATTTCTCAAAATTTCACCTACAAACTGAAAAAAACTTCCAACATGAAAGTTGTATATTTTGATCCAATAAACAACTTTGTCACATAAAATGATTTTCCAAAAGATCAACCATTTAAGAGATATGGAGCTTCAAAGTTGGTATCTTTTGAAAATTTCACTTAAAATCTCACTTTCTTCAAAGTTCATGGATCTTTTTCACCCATTTCCTTAAAGATCTTGAAGAAACTTTCAACTAGGGTTTTGAAGTACATAACATGAGCTTTCCAAAATGTCCAAGAGCATGAAAAAATATGGAGCAAAGCTATGGTTTTGAATTTTGCCATTAGTGATCATTTCACTTGAAATTTCAAGTCATTTTGCCAAAGTTTTGAACCATTCTACCAAATGATGCAAGTAATGATACACCAATGCAATAATTGAGAGATATTTTCTGATTTGAGATCAGAATGGAAGAGGATAAGAAGCTTGGAAGAATAACCATGGTTAAGTCACTTTAACCATTTTGCATTAAATGTAAAAGATTCCATTTTATCTCTTAAGCCAAATCATCACTCTTTGATCAACTTGCAAGGCTTTGTATTCAGAAAACTTGGCCTATAAATAGAGGTCATTTCCTCATTCAAAATCACACTGAAACCTCATAAGCATAGGTTTTCTCTTCCTTTCTTGAATTGCAGGTTTCATAGTTTTCAAAAGAGGTAAAAATCCCAACCTCTAAACCATTGGAGTTCTGAGCAAAATGATGATTCCCACAACTCATAAACATCATATGGAAGTTGTTTGAACCTTAGAAACACCCCAAAAACACCTTGAACTCAGAATCACTACCTAACTTCCCAAATATGCATAACACTAGCCTTATCATGCCAAATTCAACTCAAGCTCATTTCTGTCCAAACTAACACTTCTAACATCATCCATGTATCACATATGAACTATCCAATCCATCACATATAGCCTGCAACATCAGAATCATCAAGCTTGATCCTCAAATTGACCCTACTGCAGATCAAGTACCACCAACTGATCCAGATGTTTTCAATCCACTCCATGCATTCAAACATGTTCCATAATCATCATTGAAGCTATCCAGATCATTACAAAGCATCTGTAACACCTCCAGCTCGAAATTCAATTCTCAGTTTTGACATTTTTGAAGGTAAGCTTCATGAACTTCAAACTCTATCCTTCATGCATCATAAATGAAAAACTGCTTTACCATCATGTTTCTGCATACATATGGATCATTAACCCTCAATCAATTGCATCATAACTTGCACATTCACGATTTCAGATTGAATCATAGAATTAGGGTTCTTCGTGTTCATCAGAGAATCAATGATATTAGAGCAAAAATAAATGAAATTAAAGATCACCATCATGTTCCTTATGAAAAATCGAGTAAGATAGACTATCTACTTGATCAATTTGGTTCAGTTTCAAAGATTTTCAAAAATCAAATTAGGGTGTGTTCTTGGCGCCATTTTTCTTCAGAAAATTCAAACATTCGTTTTTAAATATAATTAAATGGAAGCAAGCAAGTTACAAGTTGCGCGCGCAGCTCAGTTGGTCATTGTTTTGGTTGGCAAGCGTGGGTGCGTGGGTTCAAACCCTTGTGAAGACAAAACCATTTTTTTAACACTTATTTTTCTTCATTTTTTACACAACTTCACTTAATTAATAAACCACTCAAAATTAATCATTTTTACTTCATTTTTTTACACTCTTTATTTAATGTATATATTTTATGAATATCCAAAAAAATCACAAAAAAAATATTTATTTAATGTGTTTTTATTAAGTTTAAAGTGACTTGTTTTTAAATGTTTTAATACTTTAAAAATAGTTTTTTTCACTTAATTTTCAAAACTTAATCACTTGTAAATATTTTGTGATCAAACCCTAATCACTTAGGTCTTAATTAAGCATAAAATTTGTTTTATCTTAATTAAGTTGACTTTTGTCAAAAATTCAAACCGTTTTAAAACAAGCGATCACGGTTTTTCAAAACAAATAAACCTTTTCTTTTTGGTTTTCTTTTCAAAGACTATTGATTAAATCCTTTTTGGATTGATCAATTGATTTTTCAAAATAACTGGGCCTCTCGAATATTAGAGAGTATAAGTCCCATTCCTTTTTCTTTGTACAGTTTTTCTTTAAACAGAAAACTTCTTTCAAAACAAAACTTTCAAACTGTTTTCAAACGACGAAACCTTGCGTCTGTTAACAAAACAATCAACCATGTTTTATAAAATAAAACAGTGGGCCTCCACATAGGTATAAGTCCCATTCCTGTACATGAAATTAGGTATTTCATTGTACACCTTTTTGTACATATCTCGATCAATTTGATTTTTAACTTCGAATAACAAATCAAAAATGAAGGTTTCCTTTAAATCTTCCCAAAAATACCATGGGCCTCCATGTAGGTATAAGTCCCAAGCCCCTTTATGAATACTTGTTTACATAGCTTTGAATAAACTCAAATGGGCCTCTCCCCGAGTATAAGTCTCGAGCCCCCGTGTATACAAATGGATCATGCTTACAGGTATATTTCCTTCATAAACTCCATTGTATACACACACCTTGACATATATATGTAATTGTCCATACTTGTTCATGTTTGTCCATGTTTGTTCATACTTGTTCATGTGTTTGTTCATGTTATATATGCTTGTTCAATTTAGTACAACACTAGGTTCCCCATAGCCTCCTATTGGGCTTCGTGCAAAGAATCTCCCTAGTTTAGGTTAGGACATAGAGTATGGTTTCCCGGTGAAATCGCTCTAAGAGCTCAAACCAACTATACCATGCCTCCTCTTGGGCTTCGTACAAACGACTTGTCCCTCCCATAGCCTCCTCTTGGGCTTACAATGCAAGGACCCTCGATTGTCCCTCCCATAGCCTCCTCTTGGGCTTACAATGCAAGGACCCTCGGATAGCCTCCTCTTGGGCTTCGTACAAGGACCCACGGGCTTCTTATAAGCATCCCCAATATCCAAATCAAAAACCCTAGGAGATTAGACATTTATCATCTCTATGATAGGAGTATCTCTTCTATATCATCACAATCAATCAATCAATCAATCAACTTAACTTTTTTGCCACAAGGCTGGCTAATCAATCAAACCTTTTTGCCACCATACTGGCTGATTAATCAAAGTTTTTGTCACAAGGCTGACTTCATTGAAACTTTTGCCACAAGGCTGGCTGATTAATCAAAACTTTTTGTCACAAGGCTGACTTCATTGAAAGTTTTTGCCACAAGGCTGGCTAAAAAACATATTTATCATTCTAAGCACCATAAGTGGCATGGCCCATGGCTTATAATGAAAAGATTTTCAAACAAAATCAAACAGATGTATGTGATGATATAGATTAGATACATCGAACATTTAGATGACATTTGTCTCTTTTCCTTTTCTTCCACTAGCATAAGTGGGAACTACGATTGCTCTGACTTTCTCAACATCCCTTTGAGAATACGTAGGCACAAGGTCGTATCCTTGGCGAGCAAAACTTCTCCCTCAAACCACTCAAACCTTAGCACCCGTAGACCTTGAGCTACAGATGCTCTGATTCCCTCTAAGGGATATGTATGCAGAGGATCGCGATGATCTTTGTGAGCATAATCAAACAAACACCTTAGGTCCCACCTATCTCACAACAGAACCTCCCAATAACATAGAATGAAAAACATAACAAAGAAACCTATAGAGTACTATAGATACGTTGGGTGCTAATACCTTCCCTTCGTATAACCAACCCTCTTACCCAAAGATCTCTCCCCCCACTTTTAAGGTTATTGCAACTTTTTTCCTTTTCCTACTTTGGAAACAATAAAAAGTTTGGTCGAAACAAAAGAAAAATCATTTTTTGAGCACTCGAGCCCAAAGAAGGCATCAGGTGTCTCATCTCGAAAAAGATACGATTTTTCCCCGCGACACAGGTCTGGTGGCATTAAGATATAGGAGCCTCCCCACTAGCCTTCGATAAGCAAGAATGTCATGGTATGGACTGCTAGCATCTTGATGAATCTTGTAACACCCCTCTAATTAACCCGCGGCAATTAAACAAATTATTAAATCAGAGTAACATGTAGAGAGGTATCACAATTCAAAATAACAAAATACACGTCACATAAGTCATGCATCATTGGAACACCTGAAAATCATAACTCATTATCCAAACCATGTTCTACGCAGCGGAAAAATACATCATCAAGTCTACATTATTACTAAATGTATCAGACTTCAACCAACACAGATAAATATAGAGTTACAATCAAAACTCCAAACAACGTTCCCAGTGTTACAACTACCAGAGCATGACACCTGACGCTAACTAAAAACACTGACTCATGAGCTAATCCTCATCGAATCGATCAGCCGCTATCCTCAATCTGAAAATGACAACATGTAAGGGTGAGTCCCGTCATAATTAACAAATGTTATAAGGTTATAAAGCAATAACACGTCACAGTTGCGTCATTCACCCAATTGTTTCATAAACAGACAATCAAAACAAAACAAGTAACAACCAACGCATCATCAACATTTACAACACTGGAATACCTCCAATCATGTTATAAATCATGCATATGAATGAACTGACACTATGCATGTGGTACCAACGTCATCCAATGGGAATAACCCATGACCGATCTATCATCATCCAGATACGGCCCTGCCAGCACAGATTCCACACAATGGGAATCATGCCCTTCACTGATCCAACACATCCCTTATGGATACAGTATCAACAATGCACATGAATGAATGCAACATATATAACATACTTATATCATTATCATCATCATCCTCAATAATCATCATCATCATTCGAGTATGTTCATATATATTAACATCATTCAACCACAATTCTATCATCATCATGTCGAAAACATGCACATATTTGCTACAATCACCATCATCATCAAGAAATAGCAACATATATTATCATCATTCTAAAACCAGTCATATCATCATCACATAGCTCGTATAATAAGGTTCATTTAACCCAAGACGGCGCATCAAATGAACCAACGATTAGAAAGTTATGCCTCTTTGAACTTTCTTAAAATATCACAAAACATCAACAGCACGCGGCGCCATCACACATTCGCGGCGCGGAACGAATCGAAACAACGCCTTCGCAGCGCGGTCACCTATTCGCGGCGCGTACTGAACGCAACAAAACTTCCTGACCTTCTGCCTTCAGGTTCGCGGCGCCTCCCCTCTGTACGCGGCGCGAACCGCGATTCTAAAAACCCCAATCTGCAGAAAAGACAGCATTCCATGTATCCCAAAACACCCCAACACATACCAGTGCGAACATGAAGAAATAGAATGCACAAACAACACAGATTACAACTCGTAATGCACCAATTATACATCAAATGAGACTATAAAAACACATACATCATAGATTCAAACACAGGGGTCAATATCATACAATTGACACAATCCCTAAACCTATCATATGACTCAATTGATCCGAATTCTACATCTATTCAGCATCATCAACCCCTAACCCGATAATAGATGATAACCAAGACAAGTCCCCCCTTACCTTAGAAAATTCTGGATTCTTGGTCTCTCCCTCTACCGTTCTCCTTCACGTTCCTCGTTCTTCAGACTTCTTTCTTTCACGCCCTTTTTGGTTCCCAAATCCAATGTTTATGAAATAATAAAATTAGAAAAAGGTTTTAGAGAATCACCCCCCCCCTTCTTCCTCTATTTCCACATATGGCCCAAAAGCCAAAAACTTCATTTATTCATTATTTCCACAATTTCTTTAATAATTCTAATTATTAATTCAATAATAAAATTAAATTAATATTAAAATTATACGGGCGTTACAACTCTCCCCCACTAAAAGAGTTTTCGTCCTCGAAAACATACCTCAAGCAAAGAGTTCCGGATAGGAATCTTTCATCTGGCTCTCTAGCTCCCAGGTAACATTTCCTTCAGCTGGTCCTCCCCAAGCTACTCTGACTAAAGCTATTTCCTTGCCACGCAATTGCTTCAGTCTTCTATCTTCAATCCTTACAGGCAACGTTTCAACCGTTAAGTTGTCTTTTACCTGTACATCGTCTACTTGGATCACATGGGACGGATCTGGAATGTACTTCCTCAATTGAGACACGTGGAACACGTCGTGAAAGTTTGCAAGCATCGGCGGCAAAGCGACACGATATGCCAATTCTCCCACCTTTTCAGAAATTTGGAACGGTCCAATAAAACGCGGAGTCAACTTCCTTGACTTCAATGCCCGACCAATTCCTGTCATAGGAGTAACTCTCATAAACACATGATCTCCCTCTTGAAACTCAAGTGTCTTCCTTCTTTTATCATAGTAACTCTTCTGACGACTCTGAGAAGCTCTCATCTTCTCCTGAATCATCTTAATCTTCTCCGTAGTCTGTTGTACAATTTCTGGCCCGATCACAGCACTCTCACCAGATTCATACCAACACAACGGCGTCCTACATCTCCTACCATACAAAGCCTCAAAAGGAGCCATACCAATACTTGAATGATAACTATTGTTGTAAGTAAACTCGATCAAAGGCAGATAGCTATCCCAAGTACCTCCTTTTTCCAGCACACATGCACGTAACAAATCTTCTAACGACTGTATTGTCCTCTCAGTCTGTCCATCCGTCTGCGGATGATAAGCAGAACTCAACCTCAGTTTTGTACCTAAAGCCTTCTGCAAACCTTCCCAGAACTTAGACGTAAACCTCGGATCTCTGTCTGACACGATACTTGAAGGAATACCATGAAGACTAACTATCTTCTCGATATACAACTGAGCTAGCTTCTCCATCGGATAATCCATTCTCACCGGTATAAAATGTGCAGATTTCGTCAACCTGTCTACCACGACCCAGATAGCTTCACAATTCTTGCCAGTCCTCGGCAAACCCGACACAAAATCCATTGATATGCTATCCCACTTCCACTCAGGAATAAACATCGGTTGCATAAACCCAGACGGCTTCTGATGCTCAATCTTTGACTTCTGGCAAATTAAACAAGAGTACACAAACTCGGCAATTTCTTTCTTCATTCTCGGCCACCAAAACAACTTTTTCAAATCATGATACATCTTGGTAGCACCAGGATGAATACTCAACCCACTACGGTGTCCTTCCTCTAAAATACGTTTCCGGAGTTCAACAATATCAGGGACACACACTCGATCACCAAACCTCAGTATACCATTTTCATCAATTCTAAATTCACCACCCTTGCCTTGATTAATCAAAGTCAACTTATCTATTAACTCAACATCATCTTTCTGACCCTCTCTGATCTCTTCCAGAATGCCACTAGTCAGCTTCAACATACCCAATTTGACACTAGTAGGAGTACCTTCACATACCAAACTCAAGTCTCTGAATTGTTCAATCAAATCCAATTCCTTCACCATTAGCATAGACATATGCAAGGTTTTCCTACTCAATGCATCAGCAACAACGTTTGCCTTACCCGGATGGTAATTCAAACCAAAATCATAATCTTTCAGGAATTCTAACCATCTTCTCTGCCTCATATTCAACTCTTTCTGGTCAAAGAGATACTTCAGGCTCTTATGATCACTGAATACCTCAAATCTCGAACCATACAAATAGTGTCGCCACAACTTCAAAATGAACTTTACAGCTGCCAACTCCAAATCATGAGTCGGATAATTCCTCTCATGTACTTTAAGTTGTCTCGACGCATAAGCAACTACTTGCTGATTTTGCATTAACACACCGCCTAAACCCATTAGTGACGCATCACAGTAAATCACAAATGATTCTGTCGGATTCGGCAAAATCAAGATAGGAGCACTAGTCAACCTTCTCTTCAGCTCTTGGAATCCCTCTTCACACTTTGCATCCCAAATAAAAGCTTGTCCCTTCCTGGTTAGTTTAGTTAACGGCAACGCTAACTTTGCAAATCCTTCAATAAACTTCCTGTAATAACCTGCAAGGCCAAGAAAACTACGAATCTCTGATACTGACTTCGGAGCTTCCCACTGAGACACGGCTTCTATCTTTGTAGGATCAACAGCAATACCATTCTTAGAAATCACATGTCCAAGAAAACTAACTTCTTCTAACCAGAATTCACACTTCGACAGTTTGGCATAAAGTTGCTTCTCCTTCAACAGTTCTAACACAGTTCTGAGGTGTTCGGCATGTTCTTCCTCATTCTTAGAATATATCAGGATATCGTCGATAAATACCACCACAAACTTGTCGAGATAAGGATGAAATATTCTGTTCATATACTCCATAAAAACACCAGGTGCATTAGTAACTCCAAACGGCATTACCGAATACTCGTAATGTCCATACCTTGTTCTAAAAGCAGTCTTCTGAATGTCATCATCTTTCACACGTATCTGGTGATACCCAGACCTCAAATCAATTTTACTAAATACCCGTGCTCCAACCAACTGATCCATCAAATCATCAATCCTCGGCAATGGATACCGATTCTTGATAGTAACCTTGTTCAATTGTCTGTAATCTACGCACAGCCTCATCGAACCCTCTTTCTTCTTTACTAGCAGCACAGGCGCACCCCATGGAGAAACACTAGGACGAATAAATTTCTTCTCCAGCAATTCTTCTAACTGCTTCTTCAGTTCGGCCAACTCAGATGGAGACATCCGATACGGTGCCATCGACACTGGACTAGTTCTCGGAATTAAATCAATAGAAAACTCCACTTCTCTTTCCGGTGGTAATTCATTTACATCTTCAGGAAAAACTTCTGGAAATTCACACACCACAGGTAGTTCGCTACTAGCCACCTTTTCTTTCACATTCATCAATGCGAACAACATAAATACGGTTGCACCATCTCCGATAGCCTCATTCACCTGCCTAGCTGTCATTTCCACATCATCAGCCCTAACCTCTTCAGGAAAAATTACCGTCTTCTCAAAACAGTTGATATGAACACGGTTGAACTCCAACCAGTTCATTCCCAGGATTACATCAAGTTCTTTCAACGGAAGGCACACTAAGTCCATTCCGAATTCTCTACCAAAAATGTCAACCGGACAATTCAAGCATGCAGACGAAGTAGTTACTGAACCCGACGCAGGAGTGTCAATAATCATACTTCCATTTATGTCAGATATCTCAAGATTTAACCTCGTAGCACAGTCCAAAGAAATAAAAGAATGAGTCGCCCCAGTATCAATAATCGCAACTAAAGGTGTGCCATGAATGAAACACGTACCTTTAATCAATCTGTCCTCTGGAGTAGTCTCTGACCCGGTCAAAGCAAAAACTTTTCCTCCCGATTGGTTCTTCTTTGGCTTAGGACAATTAGGACTGATGTGACCCTCTTCACCACAGTTGTAACAAGTCACAACTCTCTTCTTACAATCAGCCGCGACATGACCCACTTCCTCACACTTGAAGCACTTCTTCTGGTTCAGCTTACACTCATTCCTACGATGTCCCATCTCACCACAATTGTAGCATCTGATACGAGCACTGGAATCTCCCCCACTGGGTTTCTTCCAATCAACAGGTTTACCTCTACCATATGGTTTACCTCTATCCATAGGCTTCTTCCCCTTTCTGTCAACCAACTCGCGAGAGTGAGATGACTTCAGCTTGATGCTATCTTCCTCAAAAATCCTGCTACAATCCACCAGATCAACAAATCTCCGGATCCTTTGGTACCTGATACCCTGTTTGATCTCATCACGAAGGCCATTCTCAAACTTGACACATTTCGAGAATTCACTGGCTTCGTCGTTGTTGTAGTGCACATAGTACTTTGCCAGCTCCACAAACTTGGCAGCATATTCTGGTACAGTCATGTTACCCTGAACCAACTCCAAAAATTCCACTTCTTTTCTGCCCCTGACATCCTCAGGAAAATACCTCCTCAGAAACTCCCTTTTGAATATAGCCCAAGTAACCGCTGTACCGCCGGCATCCAGTTCAGCTTTGGTAGTCAACCACCAGTCATCAGCCTCCTCAGACAACATGTGGGTACCAAACCTCACCTTGAGATTCTCAGCACAATCTATGACTCGGAAAATCCTCTCGATCTCTTTAAGCCATTTCTGAGCACCCTCAGGATCGTGCGTGCCTTTGAACAATGGAGGATTGTTCCTCTGAAAATTCCCCAGTTGCCTATCAGCACCAATCCCTGTTCCTACAGTCCCTCCTCCAAGCACACCAGCAATCATGCCCAGAGCCTCAGCAAGAGCATCATCGTTTCTTCCTCCTCTTCCAGCCATTTGTTCTGCTTAAATACAACAATCCAGTCAGAACATGTATCGACAAATAACTCGTATTAGTCGTATACACAGGAAAACTGACACTGGCACTGAGACTCTGGTCACAACGACCGACTATGCTCTGATACCACTATTGTAACACCCCTCTAATTAACCTGCGGCAATTAAACAAATTATTAAATCAGAGTAACATGTAGAGAGGTATCACAATTCAAAATAACAAAATACACGTCACATAAGTCATGCATCATTGGAACACCTGAAAATCATAACTCATTATCCAAACCATGTTCTACGCAGCGGAAAAATACATCATCAAGTCTACATTATTACTAAATGTATCAGACTTCAACCAACACAGATAAATATAGAGTTACAATCAAAACTCCAAACAACGTTCCCAGTGTTACAACTACCAGAGCATGACACCTGACGCTAACTAAAAACACTGACTCATGAGCTAATCCTCATCGAGTCGATCAGCCGCTATCCTCAATCTGAAAATGACAACATGTAAGGGTGAGTCCCGTCATAATTAACAAATGTTATAAGGTTATAAAGCAATAACACGTCACAGTTGCGTCATTCACCCAATTGTTTCATAAACAGACAATCAAAACAAAACAAGTAACAACCAACGCATCATCAACATTTACAACACTGGAATACCTCCAATCATGTTATAAATCATGCATATGAATGAACTGACACTATGCATGTGGTACCAACGTCATCCAATGGGAATAACCCATGACCGATCTATCATCATCCAGATACGGCCCTGCCAGCACAGATTCCACACAATGGGAATCATGCCCTTCACTGATCCAACACACCCCTTATGGATACAGTATCAACAATGCACATGAATGAATGCAACATATATAACATACTTATATCATTATCATCATCATCCTCAATAATCATCATCATCATTCGAGTATGTTCATATATATTAACATCATTCAACCACAATTCTATCATCATCATGTCGAAAACATGCACATATTTGCTACAATCACCATCATCATCAAGAAATAGCAACATATATTATCATCATTCTAAAACCAGTCATATCATCATCACATAGCTCGTATATTAAGGTTCATTTAACCCAAGACGGCGCATCAAATGAACCAACGATTAGAAAGTTATGCCTCTTTGAACTTTCTTAAAATATCACAAAACATCAACAGCACGCGGCGCCATCACACATTCGCGGCGCGGAACGAATCGAAACAACGCCTTTGCAGCGCGGTCACCTATTCGCGGCGTGTACTGAACGCAACAAAACTTCCTGACCTTCTGCCTTCAGGTTCGCGGCGCCTCCCCTCTGTACGCGGCGCGAACCGCGATTCTAAAAACCCCAATCTGCAGAAAAGACAGCATTCCATGTATCCCAAAACACCCAACACATACCAGTGCGAACATGAAGAAATAGAATGCACAAACAACACAGATTACAACTCGTAATGCACCAATTATACATCAAATGAGACTATAACAACACATACATCATAGATTCAAACACAGGGGTCAATATCATACAATTGACACAATCCCTAAACCTATCATATGACTCAATTGATCCGAATTCTACATCTATTCAGCATCATCAACCCCTAACCCGATAATAGATGATAACCAAGACAAGTCCCCCCTTACCTTAGAAAATTCTGGATTCTTGGTCTCTCCCTCTACCGTTCTCCTTCATGTTCCTCGTTCTTCAGACTTCTTTCTTTCACGCCCTTTTTGGTTCCCAAATCCAATGTTTATGAAATAATAAAATTAGAAAAAGGTTTTAGAGAATCACCCCCCCCCCCCTTCTTCCTCTATTTCCACATATGGCCCAAAAGCCAAAAACTTCATTTATTCATTATTTCCACAATTTCTTTAATAATTCTAATTATTAATTCAATAATAAAATTAAATTAATATTAAAATTATACGGGCGTTACAAATCTTAGAGGATGGATCAGATGGAGTAGAGACAGGTTTGGCAGATAAGAGTGCAGAATCTTGGAGAAGATCAAGGCAATACTTCCTTTGGCATAAGGAAATTCCTTGTTTGGAGTGAGCCACCTCAATTCCAAGGAAATATTTTAATTGACCAAGATCCTTTATTTGAAATTCATGATGTAACTGTTGTTTGATGAGTTGCATTTCCTGCAAAGAATTACCAGCCAATATAACATCATCTACATAGACTAACATAATGGTAAATTCATGATGTGTTTGCTTGATAAACAAGGAAACATCTGCAGTAGCTTGTTTGTAGTGGTGATGTTTAAGAAAATCATTTAACCTCTCATGCCATTTTCTACTAGCCTGTTTAAGACCATATAAGGACTTAACAAGTTTGCAAACTTGGTTAGGCTTGGTAGCTGTAACACCTGGGGGAAGAGTCGTGTATACATCCTCTTGAAGTTGCCCATGGAGAAAGGCATTGTTCACATCTAATTGGTGGAGATGCCAATTGTGGATAGAAGCAAGAGCAATAACAGTCCTGACTGTGGTCATTTTGGCAACAGGAGAATAAGTTTCAAAGTAGTCTAGGCCTTCAATTTGGTTATAACCCTTAGCAACTAACCTAGCTTTGAATCTCTCAATAGTGCCATCAGCATGGTGCTTGATTTTATACACCCATCTGCAGCCAATTGGCTTGATATTTGGAGGCAGGTCCACAATGATCCATGTACCTGTTTTCTCAAGAGCAGATAATTCCAATTGCATAGCTTGATTCCAACAATCATATTTGCAAGCCTCATTGTAGTTTTTAGGCTCAGTAACAGATGAAATAGAGAGAGAATATTGACAATGAGGTATGGATAAACTGGAATAAGATAGGGAATCTGAGATGGGATATGGCATACCTTTAGAAGATGGATCTGAGCTGGCAGACTGAGAGCATACATAGTGCTGCAAGTAAGATGGCTTGTGAGACACTCTAGAGGATGCACGAGTAGGTAAGGGTAAAGGATCTGAATTTGAACTGTTAGAGGGTGGAGAATTATTTGAAGAATGAAGAGGAGTATGAGGAGGAGGAGGATCAGAATTAGTAGCTATGTCAAATGTGGAAGGGTGAAGAGATTCAATGGAGGATGGAGTGGACAATTGGACTCTGGATTGGTCTGAAGAAGAACTAGGATAGTAAGACCAAGATTGACAAGAAGAGTGAGTGTAGAGAAGTATGTGTTCATGGAAGGAAACATTCCTTGATGTGAAGACTTCTGTATTGTTTAAATCCAAGAGAATGTAACCTTTCATGTGAGGAGGATAACCTAGGAAATGGATTTTCTTGCTTTAGGGTCCAATTTGGTTCTGTGTACATTAAGGCTCGAGGCATAAGAAAGAGAACCAAAGACTTTGAAAGAAGAAATCTCAGGAAGTTTGTCATGGAAAATTTGGTATGGTGATTTATTGTTCAGAATGGTGGAAGGTACTCTATTAATGATGTAAGTAGCATAGATTAAGGCATAAGACCAGTAAGGTTTAGGTAGTTTGGATTGATACAATAAAGCTCTACCAACATTGAGAAGATGTTAGTGTTTTCGTTCTACCCTCCCATTTTGTTGGGGGGTTTCAACACATGATTTTTGATGGTTAATACCATGAGTAGCATAGAAGGAAGTGAGCATGAATTCAGGGCCATTATCCGTTCTTAAGATCTTAGGGGTGATGTTATGTTGATTCTAAATCATTTTAATGAATTGCTGAATTTTAGGAGCTACCTCAGATTTGGATTTAAGGAGCACAATCCATACAACACGAGTAAAGTCATCTAGAATAGTAAGAAAATACTTGTGATTATGAATAGATGGTACAGACAAAGGACCCCATATATCTAAATGGAGCATTTCAAATTTAGAGTTTGCAATATTGGAACTATGAGGAAAGGGAAGTTTCTTATGCCTAGCTAAATGACAAATGTCACATGTAGCCTTAGAATCAAATGAGATATTGGGATAGAGTGAAGACATGTGATTGAGATTTTTATTAGAAACATGACCTAATAGAAAATGCCATAGAGCATTGCTAGGAAGAATTGTGTTGACACTGGTGGAATGAATGTGAGACATGTTGGTATTGGTGAGAGCACCCTTAGGAGGACAGGCATTTACTTGCAGTCTATATAGGCCTCCAATCTGTCTACCCAAACAAATCATCTTCAGGTTGTTCATATCCTGGAGAAAACAAGTGTGAGAAGAGAATTTAGCATGGCATTTCAATGACTGACACAATTTGGAAATGGAAATGAGATTGAGTTGAAAATCATTAGAATACAAAACATCTTCCAAATAGAGATCAGAAGAGAATTGTACAAAGCCAGTTTGATTCACACAAACACAATTGCCATTAGGAAGAGTGATGTAAATAGGATTAATGGCATGAATAGAGGTAAAAAGAGAAAGAGATGAGCACACATGGTCATTTGCACCAGAATCAAGTATCCAATAATTGGCTCGAGCAGATGAACTAAAACTGTTACATACAATACCTGAGAGATCCTCATTAGGAGTAGAAGTAGCCATCAAAGTAGAGATAGATGCAGTAGTTCTAGGAGTGGTGGATGGGATCAAGTTAACTTATTGAAGTAATCCAATCAACTGATCATATTGAGCTTGAGAAATGTTGGTAGCACTAGCAGCAGATGAGATTGTTGTAGAATTCTCAGGTGTATGATCAACATCAGATGTATGAGTTGTGGAAGCATTAGCTTGTGATTTGTTTTTGTTGAAATTAGGGTGACCATGCTTTTGATAACAGAAATCCACAGTGTGGCCAGTTTTATGACAAAAGGTGCATTGGTGAGGAGGATGCTTATAATGAGGAGATTTGCCTTTGGACTCAAAACGTTGAGCAGCATTCACCATGAGTGCAGACTCATCTTCAGTAACACTAGCAGAATTATGATTACTCTCTTCTTGCACTACTAAGGAATATACCTTGTTAATTGGTGGCAAAGGTTCCATGAGCAAAACTTGAGTTCTAACCACTGAAAAACGTTCATTAAGACCAGTTAAGAATTGCATAACCTGATCTTCAGCACGATACGCACGAACATTCTGCATAGCAAGGCAACAGCATTGTTGAACACACGAGCATGATGAAAGTGGACGGTGTTCATTGAGCTCTTCCCATAGTCCTCTTAACTCAATGAAGTAATCCATAACAGATCGTGACGCTTGCTTCAAGTTGTTGATCGAAGAACGAAGATTAAAAATGCGAATACGATCAGCTTTTGAAAAACGCTCACGTAAATCAATCCAAACGTCAATTGCATTAGCATGAAATACGATAGTTGAAGCAATTTGTTCAGAAACAGAATTCAATAACCAAGAATGAATCAAATGATTGCACCTTTCCCATTGATTACGATTGAGATCTTGATGTGAAGGAATATCAAGATCACCATTGATGAATTGAAACTTGTTCTTCGCTCCCAACGCTCGTTGCATAGACTTACTCCATGCAAGATAATTGGAACCATTGAGTTTTGGTGAGATGCAGACAGAGTTTGGTCCTTCACTTGGATGGATATAGTAGGGTGAGTCAATATCAGGTGGTGCAACACGCGGAGGCATGATGAGAAATCAAGAACACTGGATCGATGAGAAAGAAGAATCCAAAAGAAGGAATCAGAATGAAGAAGAAAAGAATAACAGAAAGTTTCATAAAAAATCAAGAAGAAAGATCTTGATGAATGAGGCAAACGAAGAAGATGAATGAAGCAAGGATATGTTCAACTGATACCATATTATGAATTCAAAGAAATGGAACTTGCTTCATTAAGAAGATAGAGAAGATTACAAGTTGTTTATATACACAACTAAGTGATGCATGTTTAGCTTATCATGCACTACCTATATACAATCTTAAACTACTAACTAACTTCCAGCTGTATAACTAATCAATCAGTTAGGTAGTTACTTTCTCTCCATTTGTGTCTTCATTGTTGCTTGCTGCTGAAGGAAGCTCAGGTTGTAACAAATACGTCTACTTGAATGCAAAATAGTTCCGCCCGGTCGAGATAGCCGAATTAAGCGGTATAATTAGTTGTCCCGAATTTGATGAAAATTTACGTGGTAGCTAAGTTTAATTAGTAGATTAACGTGGTGGTGTTATTTTGTCGAAATTGTAATATTAATTGGTCGATTAAATTAATGGTTGAATTAATCTCAATTAGTCTATTTAAGTGAAAAACACTTAAACTTAGATAAATTATTCGGTTTGTCGGTAAATAACGGTATCTTGAGAATTTAACCGAATGAATCGAATAACCGGTAAAGAATAGAATTGTGTCAACTAACCGGTTGAGCTATGTTTTTGTGACTTGGGAGTATAACCCGAAAATTCGTAAAGTAGTGAATATTAAGGATTTAACCGGAAATTAGATAACCGGTAGTGACGTAGGATATATCTGATTAATTAGAGATTATTAGGTGAATAATTTTGGTTAGTTGATAGTGGATTAGTGAGTTAATAAATCGACTAATTTATAGAGAATTATAAGACGAATTTGACTTGGCTTAATGTGTCGATTTGTTGTGATGATTTTGTCTGTATATGAAATTATATGTTTGTGGTGCTACGCCGAAACATGATGATGTTGTGATGATTTTGTTAATATGTGAAGTTATATGATTTGCGATGATGTGTTGAAACATGACGATGTTTGTGATGATTGGTAATACGTGATGTTGTATATATTCGTGATGATAACTTTGTGACTAAGTGAAGATGAATGATTAATTGTGACGTTGAATTACCTCTAATAATTGGTAATTATAAGTGACGTGGGCGTATGCCTAGTGATGATGTGTGATTGTGATAAGTGTGTTGTGTATGTCTTGTTTGTCCAGTCACATTTCATATGCATACTCTGTGACGGCCTGGATTGGCAAATTAGTGACGAATGCTTATGCCTTATGCCTCAGATTCGGGCAATTGGTGATGGGGGCTGAAGCTCCGATTGGTACCACATGCATATACATGAGTCATGTCCCATGTGTCTTATGTGATTCATAGTTGTGACGTTTTGTGACTATATCATGATTGTATATTGTGACTTGTTAAATGATGGAAGTATGTGAAGATGTGAATTGATGATTTTGTGAATAGTATGATGATACCGATGCTTGTGAGTGCAATTAACATAATATGTCTGGTGTGACTTATATGCGATGTTTTGTGATTAGCCGTATATGTGATGTTTAGCAATTAAATGTATATGTGATGTTTTGTGACTAGATGAGTGACTTATATGCTGTGATGTTTTGAGAGTAAAATTGTGATTTATACTCGTGATGTATCAAGATTTGACTTGTAAGTGAATGATTGATATGTTTATATATAATTGATGCGAATGTGAAGTAGTGTGACTTATGATGCGACGAGAAGTATGTGAGATTTGTGAGTTAGTGAAAGTATGAAGTGTGTGGCAATATTAATACTGGTGATGTGATAACTATATATGTCTGAATCCTAATATACAATTTATCATACGCTCACTTATATGATTTGATATCTCACCCTTTTCTCTTGTTCGTCGTTGCCTTTATATTGGTAACGTGCAGGTGTTTGAATATGAAGATTTAGTTGCTGTTAATCGAGTCGGTTGTCGCTCTGATACGTAGCACTCGGGGGGATGGTTTATGATGTTTATGATTGTTGTTCTTTATTGTTTTATCTTAGCTGAATAGGATGTTATTGATTCAAAGATTGAGAACTATGATTCCGCCATGTTTTAATAAATGAAGTTATTCCATTTTGAAAAGTATTATATATTGAGTATTTGTTTAGTTGGTTAAATAAAGTGCTATGTATCCGATAAATGCGATGAAGTAATTTGTTTTGAAATGAATATGTGATGCCTCATTCGTTTGTTGAAAAATTTTGAAACTCTGATTCTTGCATATAACTGTCGGGTAGAAATGGGGTGTTACATTAGTGGTATCAGATCCGGTCTGTCTTGTCTGGCCAATGTTGTCTAATTGTTGTCTATCCCTTGGTACGCGACGAGTATGTGAACACTGTCGGTACTTGTTTGTTTTGATTTCAGGAATTGGTTTGATTTTAAGTGGGGGAGAAGCCTTGCTTCTCGAAGAGGTTCTGTTGTAAGAGATAGTCTGGTATGCTATCGATAAGCGACGGTGTGAGTGTTGTTGAGAGTTTTGGATGTTAATCAGATTCGAAGGCGGCGCGAAGTTAAGAATGTTTTTGGGAAGCAGAATTTAGAGAGTTGCGATGTTCAGCATGTTTGAGGACTGTGAAGTTGTCGGTGCGAGTAACCTTTGTGTGAGATGCTGATGTTTGAAAAGTGATAGAGTAATGAAGTTGCAGTGGACCTTATGTTGGACTCACATAAGTGATTGTCGGATGTAGTCGATGCATGAAGTGTGGTGAATCGCGAGTTCGAGTTGGAAACTCGAAGGTGCGCGTAGCCTGTGAAAAGAATGGTTGTCTCGGTGATATTAAGACTGGAATTTTGATGAAAGAATGCACCTCTTGAGTTATGAAGATTTTAAAGATGAGATGAATTGTGAAGTACGAGTATAGAAGTAATTTTTTAGATGGAAAGACGTTTGACGATTGTGAGAAGCTAAGTGACTATGAAGCGGATTCAGTAATATGTTTGGACGTCGGTGTCTCATCGACGAGATATAATGGGTAGGAAGTTGTAAAAACCCAAAGTGAATTATCGGATTATGACATGTTGATGGATTTGAGTGAAAATTCGGAAATGACGCTATTATGAAGTAACGACGATTTATACTCCACTATGGTTGTCGAGTACTGATTGACAAATTGGGGAACTGATCACCCTCAATCCATTGTTAATGGTAGGCGAAATCATGTTGGATGTTATAGATTTGTCTTTCTATTTTAATAGTGGGGAAAGAGTAATGATGTTATGTTGCGAAGGTAGTCGCTCACTAGTTCGTGTAACTTGATGAGAGGAGTGGTTGAGTGAGAATTGGACGAAATGAACAATTCGGAGTAGTGAGTATTGTACAAGCGAATGTCGCAAGGCAAAGATTTGGAAGTAACAGTGAAACAACGATGTGAAAATGAGTATTAAGGAAAGTATGCGTTGGATTGAAAATTTGTGAACCATACAGTTGACGGATTTTTAACAAGGCAGTGACTTAAAAAAGAACTATCAGAGTTGCGCAGCGGAATCATTGTGTTGCACTGTTGTTATACGACTTATAAGAAGTGAAGGACAATATGTCAAAAGACTGTGAAGTGGAGTTATCTTGATGTTTGGATTGATAGACTGTTGGAATAAGTGCGATGAGCCAGGATGCTGCATTGGGTCGTAGATTATTGTGAATCTGGTAAGAATAGTAATGTGTTTGTGTTCTTGTGGAATCGTTGTTGTGTCGAAGAAGAAGTGATTGAAGTGTTACCAAACGCGATTTGGATAATTGAGAATTGGATACGAGACTTGGTTGCGATGGTGTTGTCAAGTAGATTTTCGAGGACGAAAATATTCTAAGTGGAGGAGAGTTGTAACACCCGAAAATTTAATTATTCACTTAATCTAGACGTTCAGAGTGTTTAGTGAAGTTTTCGTATTTTGAGACGATTTAGTCGGTATTAGTTCGGGATAGCGGATCGATATTTAATCAAGAGTTTTAATATTTTCAATATTAGAAATATTATTGGAATAATATTTGAAGTTTTGGGAATTTTCTGAGTAATTAAGATTAGACCGGAAATATGATATTCTGGTCGAATTTGGATTGTCGGTGTTATTTTAAGAAGCGTATTTGAATTTATTAAGTTTAAAGTCAGATTTTAGTCGGACGGTCGAAGAATAATATTAAGAATAATATTATTTACTAGTCGAAATTTATTATATTGTTGGAATATTAATAAAAGTGATATTTTGGTTAATTGAAGTTATTATCTTATTGGGCCTAAATTAGTTTGTGAAGAATAATAAAAAGAAAGTGAAAGACTAAGCCCAATTGGAATATTAATTAGGGTTTTAGAGATGAGAAATGTAGTTGTCATTTTTGGAGAAGACAAGATTTGAAGAGAAGAGGCAAGTTTTGGAGAGAATGAGCAAAGCTTGAAGATTTCCATCCATGGTGCCCAATCGGAAGTGGGAATCGGAGACCCATTGAGTTGCTTCAATTGATAAGGTAAGGGTGAGATTCTCTTCCTATAATGGGGCTTATGAACAATTGTATGTGGGAATTAGGTGTATAGATTTATTGCATTATCTTGTGTTGATTGTTGCTGGAAAACGAAAAAAAATAGAATTGGGTCAAGACAATCTGGAATTGAATTATTGTTTCTGTTAATGATATTTATTATTGATGAATGTGGAAGTAGATATCTAAGATTGCCCATGATGTGAATATTGTGCAAAGCTAGAAATTGAGGATTATTCATTGCAGTTCGGCAGCTTAGGCCATGAACGAACTTGTGTCTTGCCGGTTGGCGTCTCGTTTTCATGTTGTTCTGTTGGCTACTATTTAGTTTCTTTTTATTGCTCTGCTGTATATTGTTTTGTTTATGTTTCACATTAGTGTCTATTAATAATTTTCATGTTTCATACAATTGCTTAATATATATATATATATATATATATATATATATATATATATATATATATATATATATATATATATATAATGGAAAGTAAATGATTAGGAGATAGCATTATAATAGAAACAATAGGCTTATGGTGATGAAACAGTAGCAATACTAAACCAATAGAATACGTCTACTTGAATGCAAAATAGTTCCGCCCGGTCGAGATAGCCGAATTAAGCAGTAGAATTAGTTGTCCGGAATTTGATGAAAATTTACGTGGTAGCTAAGTTTAATTAGTAGATTAACGTGGTGGTGTTATTTTGTCGAAATTGTAATATTAATTGGTCGATTAAATTAATGGTTGAATTAATCTCAATTAGTCTATTTAATTTAAAAACACTTAAACTTAGATTAATTATTCGGTTTGTCGGTAAATAACGGTATCTTGAGAATTTAACCGAATGAATCGAATAACCGGTAAAGAATAGAATTGTGTCAACTAACCGGTTGAGCTATGTTTTTGTGACTTGGGAGTATAACCCGAAAATTCGTAAAGTAGTGAATATTAAGGATTTAACCGGAAATTAGATAACCGGTAGTGACGTAGGATATATCTGATTAATTAGAGATTATTAGGTGAATAATTTTGGTTAGTTGATAGTGGATTAGTGAGTTAATAAATCGACTAATTTATAGATAATTATAAGACGAATTTGACTTGGCTTAATGTGTCGATTTGTTGTGATGATTTTGTCTGTATATGAAGTTATATGTTTGTGGTGCTACGCCGAAACATGATGATGTTGTGATGATTTTGTTAATATGTGAAGTTATATGATTTGCGGTGATGTGTTGAAACATGACGATGTTTGTGATGATTGGTAATACGTGATGTTGTATATATTCGTGATGATAACTTTGTGACTAAGTGAAGATGAATGATTAATTGTGACGTTGAATTACCTCTAATAATTGGTAATTATAAGTGACGTGGGCGTATGCCTAGTGATGATGTGTGATTGTGATAAGTATGTTGTGTATGTCTTGTTTGTCGAGTCACATTTCATATGCATACTCTGTGACGGCCTGGATTGGAAAATTAGTGACGAATGCTTATGCCTTATGCCTCAGATTCGGGCAATTGGTGATGGGGGCTGAAGCTCCGATTGGTACCACATGCATATACATGAGTCATGTCCCATGTGTCTTATGTGATTCATAGTTGTGACGTTTTGTGACTATATCGTGATTGTATATTGTGACTTGTTAAATGATGGAAGTATGTGAAGATGTGAATTGATGATTTTGTGAATAGTATGATGATACCGATGCTTGTGAGTGCAATTAACATAATATGTCTGGTGTGACTTATATGCGATGTTTTGTGATTAGCCGTATATGTGATGTTTAGTAATTAAATGTATATGTGATGTTTTGTGACTAGATGAGTGACTTATATGCTGTGATGTTTTGAGAGTAAAATTGTGATTTATACTCGTGATGTATCATGATTTGACTTGTAAGTGAATGATTGATATGCTTATATATAATTGATGCGAATGTGAAGTAGTGTGACTTATGATGCGACGAGAAGTATGTGAGATTTGTGAGTTAGTGAAAGTATGAAGTGTGTGGCAATATTAATACTGGTGATGTGATAACTATATATGTCTGAATCCTAATATACAATTTATCATACGCTCACTTATATGATTTGATATCTCACCCTTTTCTCTTGTTCGTCGTTGCCTTTATATTGGTAACGTGCAGGTGTTTGAGTATGAAGATTTAGTTGTTGTTAATCGAGTCGGTTGTCGCTCTGATACGTAGCACTCGGGGGGATGATTTATGATGCTTATGATTGTTGTTCTTTATTGTTTTATCTTAGCTGAATAGGATGTTATTGATTCAAAGATTGAGAACTATGATTCCGCCATGTTTTAATAAATGAAGTTATTCCATTTTGAAAAGTATTATATGCTGAGTATTTGTTTAGTTGGTTAAATAAAGTGCTATGTATCCGCTAAATGCGATGAAGTAATTTGTTTTGAAATGAATATGTGATGCCTCATTCGTTTGTTGAGAAATTTTGAAACTCTGATTCTTGCATATAACTGTCGGGTAGAAATGGGGTGTTACACCAAGCACCCTATATCTCAATTTGTCTCCACTAAAAATATTTCCTTGCAGCATCAAAGTCTTATTTCTGCAGTTGACTCTGTGGTCATTCCATCATCCGTTCAAGAGGCATTGAAAGATAAAAATTGGGTCCAAGCCATGGATGAGGAAATGAAAGTTCTTGAAAAAAAATGGAACTTGGGAGATTGTTGATAGACGGGAAGAAAAGAAACCCGTTGGTTGCAGGTGGATCTATACAATCAAACACAAATAAGATGGTACTCTTGATTGTTACAAAGCTAGACTAGTGGCAAAAGGTTACACACAAACATATGGAATAGATTAAGAGGAAACCTTTGCTCCAATTGTGAAAATGAATATTGTTCGAAGTTTATCATCTCTTGCTTCCACTCTGGATGGGAATTACAACAATTTGATGTCAAAAATGCATTCTTGCATGGAAACTTAGAAGAAGAGGTGTACATAGAGATTCCGTCGGGATTTGGCCCTACATGTGGATCCAACATGGTGTGTCGATTGAGGAAAGATCTATATGGGTGATCGGCCACCAATTTCACCTTGTTCCTATGTTCGAATCAATGGGAAAGCACTTCATTCGGTGGTATTTTAAGTCGTTTTAGTCTAGTTCTTAATTAGTTTTGTTTACCTTTGTATTTGAATTTGGTGTGTTACTTTTTCTAGTTTTTGTTGTTTTTCCATTGCTTTTGATCTTGTGTTGGTAGTGTTTTAAGTTATGCAGATACAGGGCATGATTCGAGACAAGAAAAAGTGAATTTTGGTGAGACAGAGCTGTGACACGGCCACCCGTGTCATGGGACACGGCCGTGTCAGACTTGCTGAAGAGAAGAACTTGAAAATATGAAAACCAAGAAGACAGAGTTGTGACACTGCCTCCCGTGTCATGGGACACGGCCGTGTCAGACATGCTGAAGAGAAAAAGTTGAGAAATCTTGGAACCAAGAAGTCAGGGGTTTGACACGGCCGTGTCAGACATGTGCGCAGAAAAATTCTGATTTTTAACTTATGAAATCTGTCACTTAAGTAAGGGTATGATGGACTTTTCGTATGAGAATATTTGTTGTGAGGTATTTAGTCACTGTTTGGAAAGAAGAAAAGCACTTTTTGACGGTCGGAAAACGTGAAAATAGAGATTGAGAGCACTAGGGCTTGGAGCGAAGAAATCCTCAAGAGCATCCGCGATTGAAGATCAATTCCGATTCAACCAATTGTAATGTCTTCATCTTTAATCATTGTTATCTTGATAATTGCCATGAGTAGCTAAGCTCTTTACTTGTTAGGATTGATGTCCCTGAATCATGTGATGTAATGAATATTATTTACCGTTAATTTTCGGATTATCTTTATGAAATTCAGTTTATGATTAAAAGTTCTTATTGCTTCAATATATTGGAAAATATATGTGTTGATTTACGGTTGGGGTTTTGTCGGAAAACTACCTCAAGGCATTTTTAATCATAACGCTATAATTAAGAATCACTTAGGAATAAGGGTTTGATGCGTAGCGATCAAATTATCCGGATTATGTCTTTTAGAATCTTGAGATATAATTATCTTGTTAAGGAATTAAGAGAGGGTTTTTGTCTCAAGAGGTTTTCACTAAGGAATTAGGGAAATCAATGTTCTGTGTCGATAGTTGAGAATTTCTAAAGTAAATCTGTTAATCGGTAGTTATTTCATTACAGAGCAATTCATACATCCATCCTAACTAGTTTCATACTCTTTCATTAGTCAAAACATTTAAGCACTTTATTCTATTTAAGCTGTTGTTTCAATTAAATAACCAAATTCAAACACCCCAATGACTTTTTATTCCATTGCACTATTCTTAAACGTATAATTCCTACGCAGTCCGCGAGTTCGATACTTGGGAAAATTAATCCACTTATTACTACATCGGTAAAAATAGTACACTTGCTATTTTACCGGTCAAGTTTTTGGCGCTGTTGCCGGGGACTGCCAAATTATAAGTTGAAGAATAGTTCAATTGAATTTTTGTTGCTTTGCAACTAAAATTATTTTTCTGTTATTTTATTTTTCTGTCATTCATTTGCTTATTACTAACAATCGTCTAACCTTTGTATGCGAGGTAAGGCCTCAGCAGAATTTATTTTTGACGCAGAGCCAGAACGATCATTGCGAGCTAGGCTTCGAAAAGCAAAGCAAGAACAACTGGAAGCGTTAGAAGACATTCTGACAGCTTCGGAATCTGATAACGAGGAAATTCTCTCTATTCATTCTGAGCATTCAGATTCGGAGGCTGAAACGATGGCAGCTCCCGTAGAAAGGCTATTAGGTGATTATGGTGGAGCAAATGCACCAGCTGGCCGGATGACAATTGTAAATCAACCGGTCGATGTTGCTCACTTTCAGCTACACCCAGCAACAATTCGACAGCTGGAGAAGAAACCATTTTCGGGAAGAATAAATGAAGATGCTAATAAGCATTTACAAAGGTTTCTTACTATGGCAACATCTCTGAAGATAGAGGGACACTCTGAAGAAGCCAAGAAGTTGGTTATGTTTCCATTCACGTTAGCGGATGACGCTGAAGAGTGGTTCTACTCATTACCTGCTGGGAGTATTACCACATGGCAACAAATGGAGTCAACCTTTCTGAATGAGTATTTTCCCGCTGCTGTTTATATCCGTAAGAGGTATGATATTGTTAATTTTAAACAGAAGGAAGGAGAATCACTTGGAGATGCTTATAAGAGATTCAAGAGGTTGTTGGTGGCATGCCCAACTCACAACATGGATGTCACTGAACAAATGCAGAATTTTCTGAATGGTCTTAAAATGAAGACTAAGCAATTGATTGACACAGCTGCTGGTGGCTCATCTAACTTTTCAACAGCCACTGGTGTTAAAAAAATCATAGAAGCTATTGCGGCCAATGAACACTTTGAGTTATATGACCGTAGTGTTAGCCAACCTGAAGGATTAGTGGATATGAAATTGTCAATGCAAGTTGTGAAAATAGAAGATCAGGTAGCTGCGGAAGTTGAGCGAAGATTGAAAAAGATGACTGTTGAGACTCAAACTGTGGCTCAAGTTCAACCGGCTCAAACGGTCAGTTGTGAGATTTGTAATGGCCCTCATCAAACTGTGTATTGTTTTGCAACTCCTCAACAAATTGAAGAAATCAAGTTCTTGAAGCAGAACAGTCCTTATTCTAATACCTATAATCCGGGATGGAAGAATCACCCAAACTTCTCATGGAAAGATCAACAACAAGTTCCTCAGAAGGCAGAATGGGAAGTAGCTATTGAGAGACTAGCCGGACAATGTTCTCAGTTTCAAGAAGAAACAAGAAACAACCATAGGAACACAACAGCTTCAATCAAAAATCTGGAAGTTCAAGTGGGTCAGATAGCACAACATCTCACTCTACAGGCACAAGGTACTCTTCCAAGCTCAACTGTGGCAAATCCGAAAAACCAAGAAAAAATTAATGTTGTTACAACAAGAACTCAGAAAGCGCCAGAGCCTGAAGAAGAAGAGGAAATAGATGACAACTTAGTCATAGAGGTAGATCTAGAAGTGAGAGAAAATCCGAAAGAGCCTGAAGTAGTGATATCACCAGTTAAGCCGTTGGAAGAGTAAAATAAGAAAGAAACTAAACCGGTGGTAAAATTACCATTCCCTTCTAGAGTGGCCAAGAAGGATTCGAAAGAGAAGGATTTTGAGAAGTTTGCTGCAATGTTCAAGAAGTTAGAGATTAACTTACCTTTCTTTGAAGCACTTGAGAATATGCCTTTGTACAAGAAATTTATGAAAGAGGTAATTTCTAAGAAGAAACAAGTGGGAGATGAGCTGAAAGTTAGAATCGAAAAGTGTGGTAGAGTCTCGCCAGAAAGGAGGATTCCAACCAAGAAGAAAGACCCTGGAGCAATGGCAATTCCTTGCACTATCAATGATAGGACGTTCAAGAAGGTGCTAATTGATTCTGGTTCTAGTGTAAGTTTAATGCCATTGTCTATTTTCAAAAAGCTTGACATTGGAAAGATAAGCGAGAGTGAGACAAAATTGAAATTTGCTGATCACACCATTAAGCAGTCATATGGTATAGCTGAAGATGTATTAGTAGAGATCGGTAAGTTTATCTTTCCAGTTGATTTCCACATCATGGACATTCCCGAAGATGAAGAAACTCCTATCCTTCTCGGTCGACCATTTTTGCTTACTAGTCGCTGCAATTTTGATATTGAGAAAGGAACACTGACGGTAAAGTCATTTGATGAAGAGGTAACATTGAAGGTGTTGGAAGTCAATAAGCATAGTGCAGATGGAAATAATAAACTTTCGGTTGGCACAATTAAAACTGAAGGAGAGAGCAAAGGTCCAAAACCTCTCCTAGAAAAAGTCTCAAGCACAGTCTGTGAGGTGACTTTATCGCATGCATCTGTCATAATTCCTAAGTTCATTCAAAAAGTTAAGAAGAAGAAGAAGAAAGAGGAAAGTCAAGGTGAGGAGATGAAGGTGGGTAATGATTTGAAGAGAAAAGTGGTCCATGATTTTCGTCTTCCAGAGTTCGTGGTTGCGGAGGTGACAAGCAACCAGGTTTGGAGGAGGAAGTACCCTCCCTAATAAAGGATAATGGACCGTCGAGCCATGCGACGTTAAACGAAGCGCTTCGTGGGAGGCAACCCACGTGATTTCTTTTTAATAAGTTTTATGTGTTTTTGCATTTTATTATGTAGGTACAAACAGTGTGTCTCTTGCGAAACGAGAAGCGAGTTGAGAAAACAATTCAATTTGGAGGAATTCAGGGGTCTGACACGGGCACCCGTGTCCTGTGACATGGCCGTGTCACAAACCCTGGAGGATTTTATTTTTGAAACTCATTTTTGGAAGGAAGGCAGAGTCCTGACACGACCACCCGTGTCACGTGACACGGCCGTGTCAGGCAGGGGCGCTGATTTTTGGTGAAATTTCGTTTTCGTTGTGGTGGGTCCCCTATCAACCCTCCACATCCGCCTCAGTGAGCACTGTAAGTCTCCTTTATGCTTGCTTATACATTGAGGACAATGTTAAGTCCAAGTGTGGGGGAGGTTCTTTCGTTTTAAGTTATTTTATGTTATTTCCGTTTTTGTTATTTCCTTATTTTATGTGTGTTTTGAGTTTTCTGTGCACCAGGATGAATGTGATTCCAGAGGAAAGTATCATGGGAATTTAGGTGAAAAAGGGAAAAGACGCATCTTAAATTGGCATCCGGGACACCTGTGAAAGTTGGCACAACTGGAGAAAAATGCTAGACGCAACTTGATGGTGCCAAGTGAATGAGTTTAGAGCAACCCGAACCGGACATGAAGTTGTACAAAATGGAGACCATTTTTGAACCTGTATGCAATGCCAAACCTGTGAGGATATATAAAGCCAAACACTTCAATTCATCATGAGAGAGCATCGGGTATGGCATAATCACTCTAATTTTGCATTTGTTCTTCATATAGTACACACATCGATCACACACACTGAGGCGTTTATTTTTTTTTCTCTTTAACCCTGAGCCTTTCACACCCAACCTTGTTTTTTATCATCCTTTGTAACCATCTTAAACCATCATCCATGTTTTCTTTTTCGTATTCACAATCCCTTTTGTTTCCTTTATTTTTGGTGTTAACTATAAGTCCAAGTCCGATAGAAAAAGTTAAGTTTGGGGTAACCAAGTCCGGTGACAACATAATGAGGCAAGTGTGAAAAAGAAAAGAAAAAAAAGAACACATGAAAAGAGATGTGTTGTGAAAAAAAAGAGAAAAAAATGATTTCGATACACACTTGCCATCATGTAAAGAAGTTAAGAGTCCGGAAAGCGGAAAAATCGCTAAACACCCCAAACACGATGTAATGTGCAAAATGATATCGGACTAATTAGTTAATACCGATCCATAAACCATAGTACCCTTTTTCTTTGTTTATCCTACCTACCCTAAGCCCCGTTACAACCCTTAAGCCCTCTAAACGTGTGTGTTGTTGATATTGTGGAATTATGTTAGAATGTTTACAAAACAAAGAGTAGATATGTATGCTTTGATGAGCGAGTGAAACACTTAACCCCGAGAGAAGTTGTGAGAGTGTGATTGAGCTTGCAGGTAAAAGAATGAGTCAAAATTGAAGTACAACGGAAAAGTTCGGGGAGGGGGATCGAACACTTTGACACGAAGCAATTATCAAGTGTGGAAGCATCAGTTGTGTTGTGGAGAATAAGAAAGATTCATAGGTGCCCGCTTGTTTTTCTCGTCCATCACTTGAGGACAAGTAATGAGCTAAGTTTGGGGTTGTGATCGGCCACCAATTTCACCTTGTTCCTATGTTCGAATCAATGGGAAAGCACTTCATTCGGTGGTATTTTAAGTCGTTTTAGTCTAGTTCTTAATTAGTTTTGTTTACCTTTGTATTTGAATTTGGTGTGTTACTTTTTCTAGTTTTTGTTGTTTTTCCATTGCTTTTGATCTTGTGTTGGTAGTGTTTTAAGTTATGCAGATACAGGGCATGATTCGAGACAAGAAAAAGTGAATTTTGGTGAGACAGAGCTGTGACACGGCCACCCGTGTCATGGGACACGGCCGTGTCAGACTTGCTGAAGAGAAGAACTTGAAAATATGAAAACCAAGAAGACAGAGTTGTGACACTGCCACCCGTGTCATGGGACACGGCCGTGTCAGACATGCTGAAGAGAAAAAGTTGAGAAATCTTGGAACCAAGAAGTCAGGGGTTTGACACGGCCGTGTCAGACATGTGCGCAGAAAAATTCTGATTTTTAACTTATGAAATCTGTCACTTAAGTAAGGGTATGATGGACTTTTCGTATGAGAATATTTGTTGTGAGGTATTTAGTCACTGTTTGGAAAGAAGAAAAGCACTTTTTGACGGTCGGAGAACGTGAAAATAGAGATTGAGAGCACTAGGGCTTGGAGCGAAGAAATCCTCAAGAGCATCCGCGATTGAAGATCAATTCCGATTCAACCAATTGTAATGTCTTCATCTTTAATCATTGTTATCTTGATAATTGCCATGAGTAGCTAAGCTCTTTACTTGTTAGGATTGATGTCCCTGAATCATGTGATGTAATGAATATTATTTACCGTTAATTTTCGGATTATCTTTATGAAATTCAGTTTATGATTAAAAGTTCTTATTGCTTCAATATATTGGAAAATATATGTGTTGATTTACGGTTGGGGTTTTGTCGGAAAACTACCTCAAGACATTTTTAATCATAACGCTATAATTAAGAATCACTTAGGAATAAGGGTTTGATGCGTAGCGATCAAATTATCCGGATTATGTCTTTTAGAATCTTGAGATATAATTATCTTGTTAAGGAATTAAGAGAGGGTTTTTGTCTCAAGAGGTTTTCACTAAGGAATTAGGGAAATCAATGTTCTGTGTCGATAGTTGAGAATTTCTAAAGTAAATCTGTTAATCGGTAGTTATTTCATTACAGAGCAATTCATACATCCATCCTAACTAGTTTCATACTCTTTCATTAGTCAAAACATTTAAGCACTTTATTCTATTTAAGCTGTTGTTTCAATTAAATAACCAAATTCAAACACCCCAATGACTTTTTATTCCATTGCACTATTCTTAAACGTATAATTCCTACGCAGTCCGCGAGTTCGATACTTGGGAAAATTAATCCACTTATTACTACATCGGTAAAAATAGTACACTTGCTATTTTACCGGTCAATGGGCTAAAACAATCTCCTAGAGCATGGTTTGGAAGATTAACAAAATAATGGTGTACTTAGGCTACAAGCAGAGTCAAGGAGATCACACTCTTTTCTTTAAGCACTCGCATGAAGGAAAACTGACTATCCTTCTTGTTTATGTTGATGATATTATTATTACAGGAGATGACCTGACAGAGAAACAATTGCTAAAGGAAAAATTATTGGCAGAATTCGAGATAAAAGACCTTGGACAAGTCAAGTATTTTTTTTTGGGAATTGAGGTTGCTTACTGTCATACCCCAAATTTGTCCTACCCTTTAATTTTTAACTGACTTAAGCATCGCGATCATCTGCATACCTCCATTAGGGCATTAACATGACCTCGCATTCATGCATTAAATAAACATACACATAGCATGGGATCAGTTGTCATGGACTAGGGTTTATTTCCCTAGTTATTTGAATCAAGACTCTTTAATTAGGGTTTCGAGCTCGTGCACACTTCATCAAGTCTTTTGTTACAATGGTCATACAATATTTCAAGACTTTGACTCTCTCGGGGAGATTGCTTCTATTACAAGTGTTTGGTTTGATTTTAAAAGACCGAAGAATAAATGGATTGAGGTTCTTAATGTGTTTGCTTAGAAACGAGTGAATTTAAAGATATGAGCTCAGGGGTTAACTTTTGGTCAACAAAGTCAACCATAGAAGATTGACTTTTGTAGACCAACTACTGTTGTTTTGCTCATCTTTTGGCATCTGGCCGATACTACATTCTTTGATTGTGTCATGTTGCCCATTCAAAAAGAAAGGAAAAGAAGATTTAAATTCAATATTCATTCAGGTATCATTCATGACCCACTCATAAGAATGTTCTATTCAAAGTTGCAAGCATAAATTCAAGGATCAAGAGTTAAGTTACAAATATCATCCTTTTTCCATAAAAAGATAAACATCAAGAACACCTCCAAGTTTCAACATTCATTCATGAACCATTCAAAAAATTTCCTTTCAAGAACTCTACAATTTATCAAAATACAATGTCCATCAATTTCCAAACATTCGTTCAAAAATCCACATTCCTATTACACAATTCATATTACATTCATTCAAATACCGTTTCACAAATACCGTTTCAAAGTCCATTACAAAGAAAAAGGAGCCTGAGTTCATCTTCATTTTCTTCATGCTTTAATGCTCAAAGGCTTCATAAGTTGTCCCAAACTTTGCCAAGGCTGCCAAGCTTTAAACCAAGCCAACTCTGCTGCCTGCACTTGAAACCGAACCGCCCATGCAAAAAGAAACCAGTGTAAACCGGTTCAGCATCATGGAACCGAACCTGCCACAGGACAAATTCATTTCAGCCCTTGCATCATTCAAACAAGCCAAAGGAAGATGAGGACAGAAGTGAATCATGTAAAGAACCAGCTTCACATAAATCCAAACCAGCACTATACCTGTTACAACAAATGAAAAATACATTTCACCATTAACACAACTCATCCATACATCACATACACATACTCCATACAAAAAAAAAACAGTTTATAACAACCTATTTCTAACCCAGTTTCCATTCTTTAACTAACCTCCTAACTTTTTCAAACCAGTTTCTAACTACCTATTCATAACTAAATGTCAAACAGAATTGATGACACTTCTAACCACCTATACTTAACAGCAGTTAATTCCAACCAATTGCTAACTAAAAAAACTTCTCATAATAGTCCAGCTACCCTGCGTTCAAACCACAGCTAATTTGTTAACAAACCCCTAACTACCAGCAACTAACCTGTAACAGAATTGGGACCAGTTCATAACTAACCCAACCATCTCATAACTACCTTCTAGATTTCACAACTAACCTAACTGATTGTAACAGAAGATAACAGGAAAATGAGAGAAGTGGAACTAACCTTCAACCTCTATAAAATCAGAACCATCACGCTTTAGAATGGCCCTCCATCAATCTTCATCTTTCACTCTCTGAATTCTCCATACCTTTGCTGCCATCTTCATTCCTTCTCCACCATTTCTTCACCCTTCTCCACCATTTCTTCACCATTATCCATCTTCATCAATATTCCACAATTCATCAACCTTCAATCACCACTCTCCATTGATTCAACAGAAAAACTCTCATTATCCATCACCATTCTTCAATATACACTCTTCAATTCTCACCACTTTCTCTCGACCACTTCTCACTCTTCATCTTCACCTCTTCAATATTCTCTGCTCTCACAATCATTCATCTCCACCATAAGATCTTCATTCCTCACAGCTTCACCATCTTCAACCTTCCCCGTTCACTCCACTTCCACTCTTCATACCTCACCACAAGATCATCATCTCTTCAACCTCAACTCTGTTCTCAGAAGCTCTCTGCAGCAACATCAATACTCCATCAATAATCATCACCATGCCATGATAGCGCACGCAGAATTTCGGAAGCAGATTTGAACATAAAAGGAAATCCACGGAAAATCAAATAGAAGAAGAAGAAGGAGAATGAGATTCAAGAAGAAGGAAGAACAATCGGTCTGAAATGTTAAAGGCAAGGGATACGCGGTATTACCTGAACATTAAAGGTTCTTCTGATATTCTTGTCATTACGATTGAAGAGCCGTCGGAGCTCTCCGGTAGGTTTCGACGGAGATAGGGACCGATCTGAAAATCAAATATGAGAGCAATCGTCGCCGTTTCGATCGGGGAAAGAGATGCAATCGCCGCCGTTACAATCGGGGAAGGAGACGAAATCGCCGCCGCGCCTTTATTTTTGTGAAGAGGAAAAGATTTGAGCTCGAGAGATCAGTGATGTTGTCTCTGATTCTATGAAATCAAGAGAGATGAGAGGCTGAGCAAGAACGAGTGTGCGGTGACAGATGAGGGTATGTTGTTGTGCGTTGATTCACGAAGGAGAGGTAGCGGGTTCCGTCGCCGTCGCCGTCGCGAGAGGGAGAAAGGTTGATTTCTGAAGAACTCCAACAGCCACAAAACGAGTAACCCTAAATCCCTCTTTCATTTTTTAATTAATTTGATTTAATATTAACATTAATATAATGTCTGAATTAAGTTTATAGATTAATGTGAGATTAGTATGAATAGGTCTGAATTAATTTGTTTCCATAAAGTTTTAATTGGTATTAATCGGTGACTTAGGTTTGATTAGTGGATTATTAAGTCTGGATTAATTGAATAAATTGACAAAAATCTGACTAACAATTGGAACAAAATCTGGGTTTGGATTTACAACATTGGGCCATGTGAAACGCTGTTCATACACCCCATAGGAGCCCATCCTTTTTTTGACATGAGCAATCTTACAAAAAACACTCCACTAGGCCTCTCACGAATTCTGCATCTACACCCCTAAGCCCAATCACACTCCCTTCCATTTTTTGCTGAACATAAAAACTGTAACAAAAACATCCATTCGGGCCCAACACCTTTACTGAACCGCACCCCATCTCTAGGCCCGTGACACCGTTTTTTGGCATAAGAAAATCTGTAACAATAATAAAATCAAGTAGCTGGGCCTCACATTTCAATCCCTGGGCCTGCGCCCTCTCTGCTCTCAGCACCACCATTTCTAATTTCACTCCCCCTGACTTACACTTAAAATTGGTAGATTTTAGTTTTTTTCATATAGTTTTTTTATTACTTTTAGTGGATAAAAACATGATAAAACCTTTAACATTTGTTAGATTTTAGATAATTTTTGACATTAATTGATTAAATTTCCCACCAATAAAACTCATAAAAATAGTAGTATTTTTTAGTTTCATGTTTGTACTAATGCTTGAACCGTTTTTGTACTATTTCCATGTTCGTTTTGTATAATTGTTGTGTGACTTTGTTGCTTAGCTTTTGGCCATATTTTTGGCCTACTTTGTTAATACTATTTTAATGCTCCCTTTAGAATTTCATCACCATGTTATCATTAAGACTTAGACATAGAATAGAATGACTTAGATTAGAATTTAGGATTAGTTCCCTATTGCATTCTTTTTCTTTTCAACTCTTTAAAATACTTAATAAACGGAAGATGCGAATCATATTAAGCAAGTGATAGAGAAATGAGTGGGATTCATTCCCTAATCTATTTCTCAATCGCTTAGTGGCATAGAAACGAGTGGGATTCATTCCCTAATCTGTTCCTCGGTCACTACTTAATGGGAGAGAAATGAGTGGGATTCATTCCCTAATCTGTTTCTCAAACATTAGTTAATGGGAGAGAAATGAGTGAGATTCATTCTCTAATCTGTTTCTCAAACATTACATGATGGGATAGAAGTGAGTGGGATTCATTCCCTAATCTGCTTCTCGATCATTATACATTTTATGTGATTCGAATCGTGAAGTAAATTCCCTTAAAAAATACACAACCAAAAACACTTTAAAACACATAACAATGGTTCGAAATTAAAGCAAAGTAGAGAAAGTGGTGAGTGGCCCGGTATTGGGAACTGTTCACCAGTCATCTACCCTAAAAGACACCAACCAATCATTTCTTTTTCTTTTGCCTCGTTGGCACCTAAGGGCAATGTCATTTCCGCTTGTACGCATCCTAGGTCGATCCCTTATGCAAAAGCGCGAACGTTGACTCCGCCCAATTAAAAAACACAAAAACAAACAGAAAATCTTTAGCCGAGCTACGGTAACTCTGATTCCTGAAAAGGATACGTAGGCAGCGGGGTAGGGCCCGTGCGAGTACAATTCCTTCTTTTCCCTACATTTTGCATTCATTTCACATTTAGACATAGACATAGTACACACCCTTTAGATAGAAACAAACATAGGTGGATACCATCGAGTACGATGGGCGTGAGGGGTGCTAGCACCTTCCCCTTGCGTAACTGACTCCCGTACCTTGATTCTCTGGTCGCAAGACCTCGTTCTTATCCTTTGTTAGGTTTTCTGATATTCCTTTCCCTTATGGGATAAATATATTGGTGGCGACTCTGTTCATTTTTCGCGAGCGTGCGACACTTACTCAAACCAAGTCATTTTCATATCTCAAAGGAAGTATATACTTGATCTCTTGCAGGAAACTGGAAAACTAGGATGCAAACCTTCAAGTGTTCCCATAGAGCAAAACCACAAGTTGAGCCTCGAAGAAGAAAATGCCAAAGTTGACAGAGTCCAATATCAAAGGTTGGTAGGAAAGTTGATTTACCTAACACACTTTAGGCCTGACTTAGCTTATGCAGTCAATGTAGTAAGTCAATTTATGCATGACCCGAGAATGCGACACTTACAATCTGTATATTACATCTTGTAATACCTCAAGGCTACTCCAGGAAGAGGACTATTGTTCAGAAGAGGCGGAAGCCTAACTATAGAAGCCTACACCGATGCTGGCTATGCATGATCAATAAGTGATAGAAGATCCACTTCAAATTTTGCACCCTCTTGTGTGGGAACCTTGTCACATGGAGAAGTAAGAAACAAAATATAATGGCTCGATCAAGCGCTGAGGCAGAATTTTGAGCTTTGGCTCAAGGAATCTGTGAGTTACTTTGGATGAGGATCATTCTAAATGATCTGAAAAATACAATGTGAAGGGCCTATGAAGATGTTCTGTGACAACAAGTCGGCAATCAGTATTGCTCATAATCCTGTTCAGCATAACAGGACCAAACACATAATGATTGTCCGCTATTTCATCAAGGAAAACTAGACAGTGGTTTAATAGCTACATCATACATTCCTTCTAGTCATCAACTAGCAGATGTGTTAACAAAAGGCTACCACCTGATCCTGACTTGCAAGCTGGGAATGGTTGATATCTATTTACCATATACTCAATTCTCCATAATAGAGATTTTTGTTCTCTACTATGTTTGATACGTTGGTCAGTGAAATAAAAATAATATAATTTTTATTATAATATACTTTATTGATATATAAAATTTTAATATTATATTTATGAATTAAAATCTTATATAAAGAGAAAGAGACGGTAAAAAATGGTATTTAAAAATACTTTTGATAATCTGTGTTTGGGAGAAAACGTTGTCTCATGGTTTAGTGGGGGACAAGAATTATGATTTGTCAATATTCTTATCATATGTTTTGTTCAGTACCATGATTATTTTTTGCATCAAACAGAGTACAAAAAAGTTGTCTCGTCTAATACCTCATTTTTTAGCAAATCAAACGCACCCTTAAAATTATTATTTATTAAAACTCTTTTGGGTATGAGAAAAAACTCTTGTGATATATATTCTGATTGCCAATTTATTTTCTTTATTTTTTTTAATTTAATGGTTAACTCTGATTAGTGGTAGGTATATAATATAATCTTCCATCACATTAAAACTTATCTTTTTTAACATCAAAATTTGGTGCAATGTAGTTTTTTTACCAATTAAAAAAAGTTAAGAAATTTGAAAAATTATGGAATAAAAGATAAAAGATATACGTGACATTATATTAATCAAATCAATACATTTGTTCAATAGGAATTTGAAAATAAATTACAAACAGAAGACTTCTTGATGATACCTTTGACTTAAGAGGCTCGCATATGGTCGGTTATCACATGTTATTCCAGTTTTACAGGAAAGCAAAAGCATCAAATTGATTGATTTTGATTCACCAGTCCCCTTTCTCTTTTCTTTTTTTTTTATTTGGTTTGATAAAAAAGACCCTTTCTTTTTTCCCCACTTGCTTTATCTCAAAGACTTGCCCATCAATTTTGAAACTTTACAAAGACTGCAAGTGTGAAAATTCGAATAGTACTTACTAACTACTATATGCTTCCTGTATTGGTACAATGGAACTTTTTAATATTTTTTTTTTAGCCTCCATGTGTAATTTGGTAAATACATTTAATACCGGCATGAGATTATTTGTTGGTAATTTGGTAAATAGATTTAATACGGGAATAATATTATATATTATTTATTTGATATTCATATTTGTGATATTTTTTCTCTTTGGTAAATACTTTTTCTACACTATCTTTTTTATTTTTCTCTCTTATTAACTCTTTCCCTTTTATTTACTTCGTCTCAATTTTTTCTCACAATCAATCAGGCCCTTAGACTATGTTTAGTTTAATAAAATATAATATAGTGGTTCAAAATTGAACATATAAAAAATAAAAATGAGCTGAACATAATAAAATATAAATCTTATTCTATTGTTTGAGATTTTATAAATAATAACTCATTATATTGTATACACTCTAAATTAGATATAAAAAAAAATTTCTTCACCCACCTCCTAACCTTCTTGCCCACCCCTGGTGAATTTACCACACTACCCTTGTTTCGGAAGTTCATTTTTGAAAAGGTACTTTTTTTTTGTTAAAAAATGTGTTTTCAGAAATGTATCTCCGAAAACGTGTTTTTTTTAATATAAAATATTGATTTCGGAGATGCATCTCCGAAATAAAGTTACTTTTCAGAAAATGTGGTATTTTCGGAAGTTCATCTCCGAACGCACCCCCTTGAAAGAATTCGGAAATGAACTTCCGAAATATTCCAAGACCAAATTGGTCTTGGAATGTTTCGGATATACACTTCCGAAATAATTAATAATTATTAAAAAAATTAAAATCAAGGTGAATAATACAATTATTAGGTATAAAATCAAGGTGAATCAATAAAATGAAGGTGAATCAATAAAATCAAGGTGAATCAAAATTTCCTAAACAATTTTAAAGTTAAAAATAATTTTTAACTTATATAAATATATAATATATAAATATATAATAATTAATATATAAATATATAAATATATAATAATTATTATAAATTAAAACACTTATTTTTTTAATTTTTATAATTATTATATAAATATATTTATAATTAATATATAATAATTATTATATAAATATATAATAACTTTTATAAATATATAATAAATATTATAATTATTATATAAATATATAAATTAAAACACTCATTTTTTTATAAATATATAACAATTATTATAAATATATAAATAAAAAATTATAACCTATTTTGTAAGTGAAATTATTTTAATTTTTTAATTAAAATTATTTTAAATTTTAAAATATGAATCAGGATAGAAATATATAATAGCTATTATTCATAACTCATAAATTATATCAAAATATATAATTATTATTATTCATTACTCATAAATTATATCAAATTTATGATATGTGAATTAATTAATATCCTAAAATTAATTTTTGTGATTTTTTTAGATTTTTTTTTGTTCTTTCGGAGATGCATCTCCGAATTAGTCAAAATCTCAATTTTTGGGATTTTTTCGGAAATACACTTCCGAAGTCTGGAAAAATTTAGAAAAAAAAATATTTCGGAAATGCATTTCCGAAGCAAAGTAAAATGGGGTTTTCGCTGGGGTGACCCTGTTGAAAGAGTATTGTGGTGTACTTTTCGTTATTATCGTATCCACAGGGATTATTGCGATATCACCGCCGTTCTATAGCCTATTTTGTCTTGAGTTAATGTTACTTTAAATTTGGGTTTGCAAAAAGTCATTCAATTCTTTTAGTAGCAAAGAGTAAATTAATGAAAGTTCTAAGTTAAAGAAAATGTATCAAGATTCGATTTCATCGACCTAAATTTGTATGTCTCCTTATAAATATACGTATATGAACATGGTAACGATCAACATAATTACGTATCGACGCCTATATCGTCCGTGTCCGCAACGATATAGTTAGATTTACCGTATTGTTTAACCGACGATTTCTCCACCGTTTAAACAATACAAATAACGTTTTAAAACCGATACTAAGTAAACATCAAACGCTAAATCCATGTCTGCAATTTATAGTTTGATAGATGATAAAGTTATATCTAGATACAAATATTGATGTCTCAAACACTTATACCAAAGAAAAGGCTTTAATAAACAAACTAAACCATCTATATTGATCATCACTTGTTCATACACATATATTCACAAGAAAAACCTACAAAAGGCTAGGAAGATTACATCTTATCTTGATACAAAAGAGATTTAGCTATCCATGAAAATGGTAGCTTGCTCAAGAAGTAAAGGATGAAGATCAACAAGCATCAAAGGCGATTAATCGACGATCAAAGCTTCCAATCTTCGATTCTTTGTTTGCTACAGTGCACAAGTGTTCTTTTGCTCTCAAAATCAACCAACCAACCTAAAATATCTGAAAACTCCTTTATATAGTATTTCTGAAATCTGTCCAGGGCGCGTCGCGCCCTCCAGCGCGCTTCGCGCCAATACACTTAAAATTATAAACCGCCCATGCGCGCGACGCGCGCAACTCTCTGTCTGGAAGCTCCAAAATATCTTGCCCAGGGCGCGACGCGCGCATACTTCTGCCAGGCACTCTCTTGCAAAGCTCAAAACAAGCTCCAAACTTCCCCAAAATTGGCTAAAACCTACAAAATCATAACTAAAACACATATTAACATAAAATGAAAGCTTAATATTATAAACCATAAATAATTATCTAAAACTTCAGGGAATTGTACGAATATCCGATAAAAACGGTCGAAAGGTGCCATTAATTAAACTAAATATAAACACAATTTGGCACCTAACAACTCTCCCCAACTTAAACTCTTGTTTGTCCTCAAACAAAACAATGATAAATTTCCGGGAACACAAAATATCACAAACGAAACATCAAGGTAGAAACAAGAACAATTGAATGGTTCAAATTCCAAAAGTACACAAAGATCAAGCTTTACCAGTTTTCATCAAAGTACCATGATAACAATGCTAATCCTATATACAAATTCTATGTCAGAAATTCCACAAAGCAAAAGAAGTTCAAGAATGAATCACACCTACGTATTTCTCTACTGAGAGAACAAAAATGGAGGATCCTAACACTCACCAGACAATGACGCAAACATACCGAATTAATTATAAACTCATCTAAGCATAAGATATATAAAAAGTATATAAGCATGAATCACTAAGGACTTTCGGGTTGTAGCTTGGCTTGGTTAACAAGGAAGTGTCATTTCTCAAGGCCATTGAAACAAAAGGGGTCAATTCCTAAGAGAGCATTCAAATCATGATAATATCCACACATCCTTATCAACCGATCACACAATTTTATTGCTCAAGAGTTAATCTTTTTATTTTAAAAGAACTAGCTATACACAAAGCTCTTCTCTTTTCCTTTTTCTTTTTCTTTTTTTTTTTTCTTTTTCTTTTTTCTTTTTCTCTCTTGAGCAATTATTTATTTTCTTCTACACACCAATACAACCAAGATCAAAATTTTATTCTCCCCAACTTGAATATTACCACCACATAATCACGAATGCTCCCTATTCTAAGGCGAAAAGGAATCAATCCTAACCACATTTCATGGTACTTTTCAAGGTTCAAAGAAAGTCATCAAGATTCAAATCAAAAATCGGCAATTATAAGGCATGACATGATACCGATTGAATCTTGGCAAAATGGCTCAAAGTGGTTAGCAAATACTCACACACTCACCGGGTAGGTTATATTTGGATTGGAAGTTTTTCTCATAGTGCAGAACAAAACGCCTTGATCACTTTCATGCTTAACACAATTTAATAACAATGCAAGATTAATCATAATAAAAACGAGTTAAAACGCACATTGCTGGTATCCAGCACAATTTATATATATACACAGTGGAAAGTCTCCTCACAACTACAGCTAGGCTAAAGTGATTCACAATTGAACTAATTTTATCCACAGAAATTAATGACAACTAATTTGTACAATTAAAAGCATCAGAATCGAAGGTACTTGATAAAAAAAAATGATAAAGGATGTACCTTGCACGTACAGTTTTCAACTTATATCATCACCACTCAAATTGTGTTGCATCATCCAAATTCATTGTGGCAACAAAAATTCGTGTTCCAGCTAATTAATCATCAGGACAACTTATCAAACCATTATTTCTAAAATATAAACACTAAACTAAAATAAACTACTTAAAAATAAATAAATGCAAAAATAAAATAAACTGAACTTATATAAAATAAAAACCACACCAAACAGGTGTTAACTATCCAAAGGCGTAAACTTAGCCTTTCAAAGTACCTCATCCAAAAGGATGGAACAAAACTATAAACATTAAAAACAAAGTAACTAAAAATTGTTCTAACATAAAACTAAAAACAATAAAACATAAAACAGTAAAAAAAATAAAGTCTACTCCTCATCGGAAGTCTCCGGATCATCCTGCTCCATCCCCTCCTCAGGATCTGGCCTGCCCTCAGGCCATGAAGCATAGGCAGATAAATCATCCCTGGAACCAACAGGCTGCTGCAGAGAAAGCTGCCGGATAGAATCCTGCAAAAACATAAACGCTCTCTGATGCGCCATATGCATCTGATAGTTCCAATCACTTGCATCACCATACTGTGGACCAGCAGGCGGTGCAGCAGCAACCGGAACAGCTTGAGAAGCATCGGGAAGGTTAGATGCACCAGCAGCAACACCAAAAGGACGACCTCCAGGCAAACAGTACCTGTTAGCAAAAATATCATCTATAATACCATCCATGGGGATCATCCCACCAGTTGGGAACCGGACACCAGCCTTCCTGCACAAACCCATTATTAGACCAGGAAAAATCAACCTACATCTCACCCCATCTCCATGAAGAGTCCCATTCAGGGCGACTCTTTTCAGCTCATTCGCCACAATCCTGGACACATCAATGTTATCACCATTCAGAATACCCTGAACCAAACCTGCCGTATCAATGGTGAGGGAAGAAGTGTGACTCCGTGGCCTAATGTTGTAAAGGACCACCGAAGTCACCAACTGAGCCTCCTCCGTCAACTGACTACGAGTAAAAGTCTTTGGCAGCCCAGCTCTAGTCAGAGTATAGGTGAAACCAGTCCTGCAAATCCTGTCCCTAATGCTGTCTACATCCCAATTTCCTCTATTCAACCTGGGATGGTACTGACACTCTTCTACCAAAGCAAGAGGGTTATCCAGAAAATCAAAAATTGCCTCTTTGCTAAAATCAATGGCCTTACCTCTCACCCATGTTTTAAACGGGTAAGCTTCAGTACCTGACCAACTGCTCGGAGGCAAGGCATTTGCATAAAACTCTCTGACAATCTCCACCTGATAGAATTGTGGTGGAGTGAACAACTTGTCCCAGCATGTTTCAGACAAAGCAGTCCACGCCCTTTGGAAGAGGCCGTGGTCAATAGGAATCACCGTGCGTTCACTCCACACAACGCGGCTTTCAAGCTCATGGTACCTCGCCTCTTGCTCCGGACCTAGAAACTTCGTCCGATCAAACCTGCCAGCTTGTGAGGAAGATCCCTCACCAGAACCAGTCTTCTTCCTTTTCAAAAAAGGTGCCATTCCTGCACAATTGTAATTCAAACAAAACACGCACAATTGAAACAAAGTTAGCATAACCTCTCAACTAAAAACCCACATCAGTCCACATTCATCATCAATCACAAAACAGGCCTAAACAAATACTCAGAATGCATAAAAAAAATTTCAAAGTTGAACCCAGGGCGCGACGCGCGCTGGACAGGGCGCGACGCGCGCTCTGCGAAACCCAGAAAAATCCTTCATTTTTCTGCAAAACAGAAGAGGAGAACCAACTTCTCCTCACTTCTAAGGGTTCCAGCAAGCAATATTTACAGTCAAAGCGTGGTTTCTACCCTAATTTTTCAAAATTATTCAAAATATTCCTAAATCTAAAAACCTAATAACTAAAACTAATTTAATGGAAATAGAGAAGAAGATAGAACATACCTTGATGATTGATGATGGTAGAGAGACAAAAATAGTGAGGAAATGCAACAATCTAAATGAACAAGTGTGTGTTGTGTTTTTTCTTTTCTTGGAACAAAGAGGAGAAAGGGTGGAATGGAGGCAAAGACCTCCAAAACCCTAACTAAACCTTCTGCAAATGAAACCGGGTCGGGCCCAGCATGGGTGGGCCCAAACAAAATTATTTTTTTTTTCAAAAATATGTACAGCGCGCGACGCGCGCAGAACCGGCGCGACGCGCCCTCATCTCTGCCTGGAAGGGGTCCTTGAGTACACATAGCGCGCGACGCGCGCTAATGGGTGCGACGCGCGCTACACCAGAAACAGCAGAAAAACTGCATTGTTTCAGCACGCCCAAAAATACCGGTAGATCGTTTCTGGCTCGACGACAACTCAAAAATCCCACCTGCAAAAATAACACAAATACAAGTGAATATATACAACTTGGGGTGCCTCCCAAGAGCGCTTTGTTTAACGTCGGTCAGCTCGACGGTCAAAGGCAATCAAGGATCACCAAACGATAAAACGCAAGTTTCACGATTAAAATCGCTTCCCCGATACACCTTCAACCTCTGACCATTTACTACCCACTCTTGGTTTGATTTTTGGTCCTCTATCACAATAGCCCCTTGGCTTCTCACTTCTTTTACCAAAAACGGTCCGGACCATTTAGACTTCAACTTTCCCGGGAAAAGTCTTAACCGGGAATTGAAGAGTAAAACTAATTGCCCTACCTTAAAGTCCTTCATTCTAACCTTACTATCATGATAGAATTTGGTCTTTTCTTTGTAAATTGAATTAGACTTATAGGCATGCAATCTCATCTCTTCCAACTCATTAAGTTGGATTTTTCTTCTCTCTCCACATAACTTGTGGTCAAAATTCAAAAGCTTTAAGGCCCAATATGCCTTATGCTCTAGTTCTACGGGAAGGTGGCAACTTTTACCATACACCATTTGGAATGGTGTAAGACCGATCGGTGCTTTGAAAGCGGTCCGATACGCCCACAAGGTTTCATCTAACTTCATTGACCAATCCTTCCTAGAACTAGACACAGTTTTCTCAAGAATTCTCTTAATCTCTCGATTGGTCCTCTCAACTTGCCCATTAGTTTGTGGATGATATGGAGTAGCTACCTTGTGCTTTACTCCATATTGCTCCAACACTTTTTCAAGCGGAGCATTACAAAAATGAGATCCACCATCACTAATTAATACTCTTGGCGAGCCAAACCGCGAAAATATATTTTTCTTCAAAAACTTTATCACGGTCTTACCATCTGCTTTGGGTGAAGCAATCGCTTCCACCCACTTAGACACGTAATCCACAGCTACCAAGATGTATTCATTTGACATTGAGGAAGGGAATGGTCCAACAAAATCAATGCCCCAACAATCGAATACCTCAACTTCTACAATACTTTGGAGGGGCATTTCCTCTCTTTTCCCTATTCCACCAGTTCTTTGACAACTGTCGCATGAGGCAACATGGTGGTAAGCATCTTTGAACAAAGTAGGCCACCAAAATCCCGATTGAAGGACTTTTGTGGCCGTACGCAAACCATTAAAATGACCACCATAAGGCGAATTGTGGCAATGCCACAAAATGCTTTTTGCCTCCTCATCCGCGACACATCTTCTCAGAAGATTGTCACTACTCAACTTAAATAAGTGAGGATCATCCCAAACATAGAAATTAGCATCGTTCAAAAACTTTTTTCTTTGATTCCAAGTTAGATCCTCCGGTATCCAGCCAGATGCTTTGTGATTAGCCATATCTGCGAACCAGGGTCTAACTTCTTGTACCATGTACAGTTTTTCATCGGGGAATTCTTCCCTCACTTCTTTTTCATTGTTTGTCACCTCGGTATTCACTAACCGAGACAAATGATCCGCAATCAAATTTTCTGTACCTTTCTTATCTTTCACTTCAAGATCAAACTCTTGAAGCAAAAGAATCCACCGAATAAGCCTCTGTTTTGAATCAGGCTTGGTGAGAAGATATTTGATTGCGGCATGATCAGTATAACACACCACTTTAGAACCAATGAGGTAAGAGCGAAACTTTTCCAATGCAAATACAATTGCGAGCAATTCTTTTTCGGTAGTGGCATAGTTAACCTGTGCCTCATTTAAAACTTTGCTCGCATAATGTATAGCATGGAATTGTTTGTTCTTCCTTTGGCCTAAGACCGCACCAACCGCATAGTCACTCGCATCGCACATGAGTTCAAACTCAAGCGACCAATTAGGAGCGACAATTATGGGTGTGGTGGTCAAATTTGCTTTAAGTTCTAGGAAAGCTTTTAGACATGATTCATCAAAATTAAATTCCATACCTTTGTTGAGCAAATTACTCAAAGGCTTTGCGACCTTGGAGAAATCCTTGATGAATCTTCTATAGAACCCAGCATGTCCCAAGAAGCTCCTTATGCCTTTCACATTCACCGGAGGGGGAAGCTTTTCAATAACTTCAATTTTTGCCGGATCGACCTCAAGCCCCTTTGAAGAAACCTTGTGGCCAAGAACAATCCCATCCGTCACCATGAAAGTGCATTTCTCCCAGTTGAGAACCAAATTTGTCTCAATGCATCTCTCCATCACCACATCAAGGTTCTTCAAGCACAAGTCAAATGATGACCCGTACACAGAAAAATCATCCATGAACACCTCAATGCTTTTTTCGATCAAATCTGAGAAAATAGCTTGCATGCACCTTTGAAATGTTGCAGGAGCATTACATAGTCCAAATGGCATTCTTCGGTATGCAAAAACGCCAAAAGGACATGTAAAAGCAGTTTTCTCGTGGTCCGCCGGATTCACTGATATTTGATTGTATCCCGAATAACCATCCAAGAAACAATAGAAATTTCTTCCGGCTAACCTCTCTAACATTTGATCCATAAAAGGTAATGGAAAGTGATCTTTTCTTGTTGCTTGGTTCAACCTCCTATAATCAATACACATTCGCCACCCGGTCACCGCTCTCGAAGGAATCAACTCGTTCTTCTCATTTCTCACAACTGTCAATCCACCCTTCTTAGGAACCACGTGCACCGGGCTCACCCATTCATTATCGGAGATGGGATAAATCATCCCCGCCTCTAATAACTTCACAACCTCTTTTCTAACAACTTCTTTCATGGTTGGATTCAATCGCCTTTGAGGTTGTGCCACGGGCCGAAAATCATCTTCTAACATAATCTTATGCATACAATAGGCCGGACTAATACCCTTCAAGTCGGATAAAACCCATCCTATTGCTTCTTGATTCTTTGTCAACACTTCCTTCAATCGATGCTCTTCCTTGTTAGACAAACCACTATTAATGATAACCGGCTTAGTAGAATTGTCACCGAGAAACACGTATTTCAAGTGAGATGGTAACACATTCAACTCCACCTTTTGCTCTTCAACTTTAGGTTCATCCTTCAACTCTTCAATTTGAGTTTCAAATGGATTCATCTCCTCACAAGCCTCTAAATTTCTCAAGCAATCTTCAATTTCCTTCTCTTGATCTTTGGTGAGAACTTCGAGAGCTTCCATTAAAGTCTTCTCAAGAGGATTCGACAAGTGCATTTGATTCTCCACTTTCATAATAGCCCTTTCGGTAGCATCGATTCTAAAACAATCATCCTCATCATTAGGATGCTTGATGGCTTCAAAGAGATCAAGACATAATTCTTCATCTTGGTACCTTAATTTCATTAAGCCATCATCAATATCTATCATCATTCGGGCCGTCTTCATAAAAGGCCTTCCTAAGATCAATGGAATCTCAGGATCTTCTTCCATGTCTATGACAATAAAATCAACAGGATACCAAAATTTGTCAACCTTGACAAGCAAGTCTTCCGCAACTCCATGAGGATGAGCTGTGGATTTATCTGCTAATGATAACGTCATTCTTGTCGGCTTCAAATCGTTGATTCCTAATCTTCTCACCATAGACAATGGGATCAAATTAATGCTAGAACCGGTATCGACCAAACCTTTGCCTATGTGAACATTTCCAATAGACACCGGTAAGGTTACCCGCCCAGGATCATTCGATTTTATCGGAGTAGTGCGTTGAATTAACGCATTACAACAAGAGCTCACCGTTACTACCTCCTGATCCAAGAATCTTCTCTTCTTAGTGATGATGTCTTTGATGAATTTTGCATACATCGGCATTTGCTCTAATGCTTCGGAAAAAGGAACATTAATTTGCAACTTGCTAAAAATATCCAAGAACCGAGCATAGTGCTTTGCATCTTCTTTCTTTGACGGACCGGGAGGGTAAGGTAATTTCTTCACTTGTATAGAATCATCCACCTTCTTCTTTCCCTTTTCACTCACACTCAATTTTTTTCTCTCTTTTTCTACAACTTTCTCAAGGGTTTCTTTTTCCACTAATTCTTTCTCTTTCTCATTTTCAACTAAATCACCCTCAACATTTTTTTCTACTTCAATCACCCTATCTTTTTCACTCTCAACAATTTCCTCCTCAACTATTTCTCCTACACCCATATCAATATTTCTACCGCTACGAGTTAGAATTGACTTACAATGCTCACGAGGATTTTCTTGTGTAGTAGCCGGAAAAGGACCTTTGTTTTGATCGGCAAGTTGCTTTGACAATTGCCCGACTTGAGTTTCAAGGTTCTTAATTGCGGCATCCGTACTCTTTTGGCTTGCAATTTGCAATTGCATGAATTGGCTAAGAGTGTCCTCGATAGAAAGCTTTGTTTGTTGAGGTTGTTGATTGTAACCGCCTTGGTAAGGATTTTGATGATTCGATGGGCCCGCTTCCGGCCTCCATCCTTGTTGATAACCTTGATTACCTCTTTGTTGGTAACCTTGGTTATTGTTGTAAGGTTGTTGTTGTTGTCTTCCACCATATCCTTGATTAGGATTAGACACATAATTCACCTCTTCACCCGGTGGAGGACAAAAACCTGTTTGATGGTCACCCCTACACAATTCACAACACATCACATGTTGATTTTTAGAAGGGCTCCCATTTATCTCTTTGATTTGTTGAGGGAGTTTTGACATTTGTTGAGTGAGCAATTCTACTTGTTGTGTCAATAACTTGTTTTGAGCAAGTATTGCATCACTAGTATTCAATTCAAGAACTCCCGGTTTTCTTTGCAATGCACTACGGTTGTGTTGCCCTTGATGATCATTCAAAGCCATTCTATCAATGATAGCAATCGCTTCTGCAGCAGTTTTTGACATCAACGAACCACCCGCGGTAGCATCTAAAAGAGTTTTTGGTTGAGGTTGGAGTCCATTTCTAAAGATATGGATTTGAGACAACTCATCAAACCCATGACCTTTGCACTTTCTAACCATGGACTTGAACCTCTCCCATGCTTCATTGAGAGATTCATTCGACCCTTGAGAGAACACCGCAATAGAAGTTTTCGCTTCCATGAACCTATTGTGAGGAAAGAACCGATCCAAGAACTTCTCTTCTAACTCGTTCCAATTTGTCATGACATTATTAGGTTGATCAAGGTACCATTCCTTAGCTTTTCCAATTAAGGAATGAGGAAAAAGTCTCCTGAACACCTGTTCTTCTTGGTCTTCCGGAGCACCAATTGTTCCGGCGATCTCGTAGAACTTTGTTAGATGAGTAAATGGATCCTCGTGATCTGCCCCTGTGAAAGGATTCTGATAAAGTAATTGAAGTAACCCCGTTTTCATCTCGGAGTTTCTTCCATTGGCTTGATCACGAGCAAATTGTGCATTGAGTCGAGGGCTATTAACACAAGGCCCTCGAGCTGGAACATTAGGAATCTCTCCTGCCATTTCTCCCTCAACTAAGTTTTCAACCGGAGTTGAAGAAGAAGATGCCTCTTGTTGTTGTCTTCTTTCCCTAGCTAGTTGTCTCCTCCTACGAGTTTTGCTATTCTCTCTACGAGCAGTCCTCTCAATCTCAGGATCAAAAAGGAGTTGATCTGCAGGTACACGTCCTCGCATAAACTGTAATCTGAAAAACTAACCAAGCAAATTAACAAACACAAGGAAAATAAATTTAGAAACAAGATATTAATTATAAGACTCAATACAAAACATACTATTGCAATGCTTGCAATATCTAAACAACAATCCCCGGCAACGGCGCCAATTTGTTGAAAGAGTATTGTGGTGTACTTTTCGTTATTATCGTATCCACAGGGATTATTGCGATATCACCGCCGTTCTATAGCCTATTTTGTCTTGAGTTAATGTTACTTTAAATTTGGGTTTGCAAAAAGTCATTCAATTCTTTTAGTAGCAAAGAGTAAATTAATGAAAGTTCTAAGTTAAAGAAAATGTATCAAGATTCGATTTCATCGACCTAAATTTGTATGTCTCCTTATAAATATACGTATATGAACATGGTAACGATCAACATAATTACGTATCGACGCCTATATCGTCCGTGTCCGCAACGATATAGTTAGATTTACCGTATTGTTTAACCGACGATTTCTCCACCGTTTAAACAATACAAATAACGTTTTAAAACCGATACTAAGTAAACATCAAACGCTAAATCCATGTCTGCAATTTATAGTTTGATAGATGATAAAGTTATATCTAGATACAAATATTGATGTCTCAAACACTTATACCAAAGAAAAGGCTTTAATAAACAAACTAAACCATCTATATTGATCATCACTTGTTCATACACATATATTCACAAGAAAAACCTACAAAAGGCTAGGAAGATTACATCTTATCTTGATACAAAAGAGATTTAGCTATCCATGAAAATGGTAGCTTGCTCAAGAAGTAAAGGATGAAGATCAACAAGCATCAAAGGCGATTAATCGACGATCAAAGCTTCCAATCTTCGATTCTTTGTTTGCTACAGTGCACAAGTGTTCTTTTGCTCTCAAAATCAACCAACCAACCTAAAATATCTGAAAACTCCTTTATATAGTATTTCTGAAATCTGTCCAGGGCGCGTCGCGCCCTCCAGCGCGCTTCGCGCCAATACACTTAAAATTATAAACCGCCCATGCGCGCGACGCGCGCAACTCTCTGTCTGGAAGCTCCAAAATATCTTGCCCAGGGCGCGACGCGCGCATACTTCTGCCAGGCACTCTCTTGCAAAGCTCAAAACAAGCTCCAAACTTCCCCAAAATTGGCTAAAACCTACAAAATCATAACTAAAACACATATTAACATAAAATGAAAGCTTAATATTATAAACCATAAATAATTATCTAAAACTTCAGGGAATTGTACGAATATCCGATAAAAACGGTCGAAAGGTGCCATTAATTAAACTAAATATAAACACAATTTGGCACCTAACAACTCTCCCCAACTTAAACTCTTGTTTGTCCTCAAACAAAACAATGATAAATTTCCGGGAACACAAAATATCACAAACGAAACATCAAGGTAGAAACAAGAACAATTGAATGGTTCAAATTCCAAAAGTACACAAAGATCAAGCTTTACCAGTTTTCATCAAAGTACCATGATAACAATGCTAATCCTATATACAAATTCTATGTCAGAAATTCCACAAAGCAAAAGAAGTTCAAGAATGAATCACACCTACGTATTTCTCTACTGAGAGAACAAAAATGGAGGATCCTAACACTCACCAGACAATGACGCAAACATACCGAATTAATTATAAACTCATCTAAGCATAAGATATATAAAAAGTATATAAGCATGAATCACTAAGGACTTTCGGGTTGTAGCTTGGCTTGGTTAACAAGGAAGTGTCATTTCTCAAGGCCATTGAAACAAAAGGGGTCAATTCCTAAGAGAGCATTCAAATCATGATAATATCCACACATCCTTATCAACCGATCACACAATTTTATTGCTCAAGAGTTAATCTTTTTATTTTAAAAGAACTAGCTATACACAAAGCTCTTCTCTTTTCCTTTTTCTTTTTCTTTTTTTTTTTTTCTTTTTCTTTTTTCTTTT